>NW_005361873.1:1631510-1684181 GCF_000412655.1 Myotis brandtii | reverse complement strand
TCGCTTCCAGCTGCCTGGCTGCCGGCCGCCATCTTGGCTGACAGTTAATTTGCATAAGGATATGCTGATTAGCCAATGGGAAGGGTAGCGGTTGTATGCTAATTACCATGTTTCTCTTTTATTAGTGTAGATACTGGGAGCCAGTTTTCCAAACGTCTGCTTCCTTCATATGTGGTGCTATAACTGTCTGTCCACATAAAAAACCTCTCTCCCTATATGAAAACAAGTAAAATGAAAGGAAACATAAAGCAGGTTGGACTGTACCGCTCATGAACTATGTGATTTTGGGCAATGACATAATCTCTCTGACTTTTAATTTTCTCCTTTATGAAATGGGGATAATTCAAACTTCATGATATTTGTTTGAAGATTAAAATAAAATTGATCCAGAAGAGTGCTTAGTCAATCTATGTGACTATTATGAGTATCTCCTTAAGTTTAGTTCCTCTCATTCCTACTTCTATCGTATGAAATACTCATGAGTAAATTCCCCTGTACTTTCAACATTTTCTTTTACTCTTTTTGGGGGCATGTACTATGGACTAGATAAAATGCTAGCTTCTGGGGATCCAAAAATGAACAAGATACAGATAGTTCAAGATGCCCTCAGAGCAGCAGAGAAGACACGCAAATGCTCTAGAAGCCCAGAAGGGGAAGGGGGAGAGAAGACTTTTTCACAAAAGAAGAGAGAGCAGGCAGTTCGTGGTGTGCTCCTTGGGCCTCTCCTGTAGGAATAGGGTGCCAAAGTTATCCTGGAATCTCTGGGCTGCTGTAGAAACCGCGGTTTCTCTGGAAATCTTCTGTGTTAGGAATGAGAGACAAAAAGGATATGTTTCTCCTCCTTGTGGGGAAATAAAAAAAAAATTTTGTTCCTTCTCCTTCACACATGTATTCCTCTATTCTTTTATACACTCAACAAATGTGTAAAGTATCAATTAAGTATCAGGCAATGTGCTAGGTGCTAGGAAATACAAAAACACAAACTCAATCTAGTGAAAGAGACAAGAAAATTAAAAATTACAGTATGTTTGTGAGAAGTATTTTTAGCCCAGCTGGTGACCAGTAGGTCACCGGTTTGATTCCCGGCCAGGGCACATGCCAGGGTTGTGGGCTCCATCCCCAATGGGGAGGGATGGTGCAGAAGGCAGCTGATGGATGTTTCTTTGTCATTGATGTTCTATCTCTCCCTTCTCCCTCTCCTTTCTCTCTCTCTAAAAATCAGTAAAAACATATATATTTTTTAAAATGCAAGTATTTTTAGGGGACTGGAGGAGTAGTGTGAGGGTGACCAGTTATCCCAGTTTGCCTGCTACTGTCCCATGTTAGCACAGAAAATCCCACATCCTAGGGAACCTCTCAATTCTGCACAAACTGGGACTATTGGTCACCGAAGCTCTGGGTAGCAGAGTACGCTCCCCTAACACAGCCTGGGATGGGGGGAGGGGTAGGAGTAAAGTCATGGTAGAACTGATGTCCAGCATAAACTTAATGAAATACTAGATGGATGAGAATGGGAACTAGATTACACTGAATGAATTTCACACATGGGAACTCGATTATACTAATGTATTAGGAAAACCCCAGCAATATGCCCATAGTTCATGTGGAATGTTATTTCTAGAGCTGAATGGAGATTCGGTAATTTAAATATTTTTGAGCATCTGTTATCTGAAAAGATAATTCTGACAAAGTAAGAAGCTTAGAGTTCAATAAAGGATAAAGCTGTGGGTAAGAATCATGACAAAATAAGATGAACAACTGAAAACTTTTTTTTTTCTAATAAGGCCACCAAAATTTTGGTTGCCCCCCCCCAAAAAAAAAATTGGGGAGAGAAAGAGATGGAAACTTTATCTGAAATTCAGATGAGGAGTGTCTTAGGGGGCCCAAGGGTGACTTCCTAGAAGGAGCTGGTGGGAGAACAAAAGACAAGAGCAGAGAGGCTGAGAGAGAAGGTTCTCTGGTAGAGAAGCAAGGACTCCTCCATGAAAGCAAAGTGAGAAAGTCATCTGCAACCTTGAGACCTGGTACGAAACTGAAGTTGTGGGACGGACACTCATTCCATAGTCCCCTCCATGCCTGACTTTCTCTTCCTCAACATTTCACTCCCGAAAAAGATTTCCCAGGGACTCTGTGAGAGTGTGCTCATATGGAGTTCGTTGGATGATGGTTATACCTTTTTTTGTAATTAGAGTCAATATACCAATATTTTATACTGAAAAACCTTCACAGTGCTGACAGTTTAACTGAGCAAGCTGTGGACTCCTTAGGAGCTGTTCCCTATGTTTATTAGCCACACTAGAGGCCTGGTGCACAAACATTTGTGCACTCGGGGAGGGGGCCCTCAGCCCGGCCTGTGCCCTCTCGCAGTCTGGGACCCCTCGGGGGATTACCACCTGCTGGCTTAGGCCTGCTCCCCGGGGGATTGGGCCTAAGCTGGCAATCAGACATCCCTCTGGCAGCCTGGGAGCCCTCGGGGGATGTCTACTTGCCAGCGGGGAGCAGGCCTAAGCTGCAGTCTGACATCCTTAGTGGTGCTGAGGAGGTGGGAGAGGCTCCCACCACCACCACTGTACTGGCAGCCATCAGCCTGGCTTGTGGCTGAGCAGAGCTCCCCCCGTGGGAGCGCAGTGACCACCAGGGGGCAGCTTCTGCATTGAGCGTCTGCCCCCTGGTGGTCAATGTGTGTCATAGTGACCAGTCATTCCCAGTCTTCCTGCTGTTAGGGTCAGTTTGCATATTACCCTTTTATTATATAGGATAGAGGCCTGGTGCATGGGTGGGGGCCGGCTGGTTTGCCCTGAAGGGTGTCCTGGATCAGGGTGGGGGTCCCGCTGGGGTGCCTGGCCAGCCTGGGTGAGGGGCTGATGGCTGTTTGCAGGCTGGCCACCCCCCCTTTAGGGTGGGGGGGTCCCCACTGGGTTGCCTGGCCAGTCTGGGTAAGGGACTGAAGGCCGTTTTCAGGCTGGCCAAGCCCCCTGGCGACGGTAGCTCTCAGCCTCTCCTTTTATTCTTTATTTTGAGATTTATTTACCTTCTATAATTGAAACTTTGTTGCCTTCAGTGGAGCTCAAAGCTGGCCAGGATGGGAGGGAAGCTTGGCTTCCTCCATCACTGGAGCAACCAAGCCTCCTGCTCGCTCCAGCTCCGTGGCTGCCGGCCACAATCTTGGTTGGGTTAATTTGCATATAGTCACTCTGATTGGCTGGTGGGCGTGGCTTGGGGCATAGTGAAGGTACGGTCAATTTGCATGTTTGTCTTTTATTAGATTAGATAGTTTATTTTTCAAGCTGATTAGAATGATAATTGATAGCAAAATCCATGTTTCATGACTTCTTTTGCCCGGTTGCTGGTGCCTCCCACCTTCTTGCTCTGAACTCCCATAAATTCAGCCTCACTGTTCATCCTTGTTCGTCTCTCTGCTGCTCTCCTCCAACATTTGCTACCACAAAATGCAGGGCTTACATCTCATTTATCGGCAAAATTATGAGATGCATTGAATGAATTTACATTAATAATATTTTAGCTCACAACACTTTGAAGAGTCTACAGACCATTTAACGAGGAAACTAAATTATTTCAAATACTTGTGTCAAAATAAATGAACCAAGGCTTTTTTGGTGGAGTAGCCTAATATTTTATTGTGATTATAAACACAACTCTGTGATCTCCAAAATTCAGCAATCCTTATTAGGTTCTTCATTAGTGAGAATAAAAAATGCTTTTTCATTAGTGATGAACTAGGGCATTTCTTTCTTAATACGAAACTCTTTTCTAATATAAAAGTGTCTTTAGAACACCTTAGGATTATTGTAAAGGATAAGTAGAATTTATGAATTAAAGAGGAATGTTGTATGTTTGTTGTCATTAAAAAACAATTTAGAGGTTAATCTTTCCCCCATTTTTTTGGCTTAGCCATGACTGTGATTTTTTTTTCTCCTAATTGTTTTCTTTGGTTCCAAGTTATTCCCAGCTGCTGAGAGTCACAAATTCTGTCTGAATAGCACGGTGACCTTTTCAGAGGAACCAATGTTTGTAAGCTAAAACACAAAGGAAGGAAAAAAGTGTTTACTGAATGACTGTGTGCTGGAAGAAGAAGGCTCATTCAAATCAGCCCTCCTCCCCTCCTCACCCACCCCAATCAGAATGTTCCAGCTCCTTTGTCTCTCCATTCCTCCCAGACCTTCCTGGACTAGTAGAACTGCCAGCTACAGGGATGTGGTTGTCCACTCAAGCTCTTTGATGACTTTACAATTTCCCCTCCATGTCCTTTTGTCTTTTGTAGGGTGGAAGCAGCACCTGGCACCTCAGCTCTGTGGTGCCTGCTCCTGGGAAGGGGAGTCAAGAAACAGTTCATAGCAGCACAATTTACAATAGCGAAGATTTGGAAACAGCCTAAGTGCCCATCAGCAGATGAGTGGATTAGAAAACTGTGGTACATCTACACAATGGAATACTATGCTGCTGTAGGAAGGAAGGAACTCCTACCATTTGCAATAGCATGGATGGAGCTGGAGAGCATTATGCTAAGTGAAATAAGTCAGTCAGAGAAAGATAAATATCACATGATCTCATAGCGAAGATTTGGAAACAGCCTAAGTGCCCATCAGCAGATGAGTGGATTAGAAAACTGTGGTACATCTACACAATGGAATACTATGCTGCTGTAGGAAGGAAGGAACTCCTACCATTTGCAATAGCATGGATGGAGCTGGAGAGCATTATGCTAAGTGAAATAAGTCAGTCAGAGAAAGATAAATATCACATGATCTCATTCATTTGTGGATTATAATGAACAATATAAACTGATGAACAAAAACAGATCCAGAGACAGAGAATCATCGATCAGATGCTCAAACCTCAGAAGGAAGGTAGGGGAGGGCGGGGGTAAGGGGTTGAGGTCAACCAAAGGACTTGTATGCATGCATATACTGGTAAGCATAACCAATGGACATAGACACCAGGGGGGTGAGGGCATGAATGAGAGTGGGGTGGGGGACAATGGGGAGATAAGGATACATATGTAATATTTTAATCAACTAAAAAAAAAGATTTTAAGAGTTAAAAAAAAAGAAAGAAAGAAACAGCCAACCTGCCTTAGGAAGGCAGTGACAGGGGTTACTCCTACCTACCACCAGTCACAAGAATTACATTTTGTCTGGATATGACCAGGTGTCCTCAAATCCCGAGGCCTGAATACACTTAACCTTGCTTCTCCAAACTGCTTTATATTCCTTACCCACCCGCTCAGCCCCTCCATTCTTAGCTCTTAAAAAAAAAATCACAGACACTGCAGTTATCACACATCTTCTGACTTTTCATCATAGCTTTGCATACCCCTTTCAAACATTCTCTTCCTCTCTCTCTCTTTAACTTCACAATCCTGCTTTTCTGGCAACCAACCAAAGATTTCTCTGTGTGATTTAAAAGAAATAGTATAAGACAACCCCTCTCCTGGTACAAGAGCTACAAAACTATTTGCATATATAATCTCTTCCCGGGCCTCCTGCTAGCATGGACCTTTTCGTTTTCAATCCTCATGGGGTAACAAAAGAATAAATTATAGTACTACTGATAGAACATTAAACCAACAGTCTTCTGAGGCATCAGCAATTTTAATGAAAACCAAAGAAATTCAAGATTTTCTTGTAAATGTATTTCTTTTTTCTGTCTGCTTTCTCACATATTATCAATTGTCTCACCTTTTTATTATTCAGTTTCTTATCTGCCAAAGAACCAACCTAAAGTTACCTTTGAGCCAATCTCTCAGAACTGTACTTGCTGATAGAAAATTAAGGTTTTGGCAAGTCGTTACAAGGTATTTAGGATTATAATTTAAAGATGTAGTTAAATTAATAAACTATAGCAATTTCAAAAAAAGATTAAAATGGATTGATGACCTTACCTAATATTTTGCCTCCCTCCCTGACTAGTCTTTGGGAAGAAAAGTGCAAGTAAAAGTATTTATAGAGTGCCATCTAGTGGCAGATATATTTAAGAGTTCTGTTTCATCTAGGGATCTTTTAAATTGGGGTGGGGTAAAATAAAAAAATTTTAAAAATAGCCCTAACCGGTTTGGCTCATTGGATAGAGCGTTGGCCTGTGGACTGAAGGGTCTCAGGTTCGATTCTGGTCAAGGGCATGTACCTTGGTTGTGGGCACATCCCCAGTAGGGGGTATGCAGGAGGCAGCTGATTGGTGTTTCTCTCTCATCAATGTTTCTAACTCTCTATCCCTCTCCCTTCCTCTCTGTAAAAAATCAATAAAATATAGTTTTAAAAAAATAAAATAAAACAAAACAAAAAAAGAAATTTAAAAAACAGGGCTGGGTGAAGGGACATTTGCTACTATTAGGGACTGGTTTGCAATCTCCAGGTTTAATTCCAGTTTTTCCAGTTTGTTGGTGGTGGTGTTTGTTTGTTTGTTTACTTCCTATTGGGATAATCCAATCCTGGTGGTTCTTTTTAGTGTCAATGAGAGTTTCAAGCTTTAATCTGCTTTTCAGAGAGCCAATGAAAACTTTATAAACATTTATTTGAGCCAAACTGACAGAGGAATTATTACCTTGGTATTTTAACTTGTAGATTTTCCTTGCCACTCCACTTCTGTCCATCTCACTAAAACAAAACACTGCTGAGAATAGGGAAATGTTAATAATCTAAGAAAATTGCAGTGAACATGCCTAGAGCATTGGCCCATGGACTGAAGGGTACCCGGTTCCATTCTGATCAAGGGCACCTACCTTGGTTGCAGGCTCAATCCCCAACCCTGGCTGGGGTTTATGAGAGAGGCAACCAATCAGTGTGTCCCTCTCCTCCTCTCATCCACTCTCTAAAATTCAATGGAAAAATATCCTCGAGTGAGTTTAACAACAACAAAAAAGTAACAGTGCTCCCCTCTTCCAAATATTCTCACTTAAATCTATTGCTCTTATATTTTAAACATATGAATATGAAGAAATACAGGTTTCTTTCATTACATTTATTAAACGTATACACTGAGTGGCCAGATTATTATGACCACCTGGCATTTGTAGGCAAATTAGTTATAATTTCGCACTGAAGTTGCTAGAGGGCCAGACCATTATAAATAGGGAAGCAGGTTGTTTACCACGATGGTAGAAGTGATTTTTTTCTGAAGATATTGGTAAACAACGCGATTTAACAGCCTTTGAATGTGGGATATGTATATATCCCACGTTCAAAGGCTATTAAATCTTCAGAAAAAAATCACTTCTACCATCGTGGTAAACAACCTGCTTCCCTATTTATAATGGTCAGTCCCTCTAGCAACTTCAGCGTGAAATTATAGCTAATTTGCCTACAAATGGCTGGTCAGGTGGTCATAATAATCTGGCCACTCAGTGTATATCTATGATGACAATAACAAAATTTTAGAAGTTGACTCACCATTACCAAAGTTCAGAATCAATAAATAATCTTCTCCCTACACATATAGAAGGAAAGCAATCATTAGAAAAATAATAGCTGAATCAGAAATTACTGTCTAAGATATTTGTATTTTCCAGGATCAGCTTGCCCTTCCAAAAACTGATCTATAACTTGCTGGCTTTGCTTTGACTGTGAGAAACTTCCAGGACCAAGTCTCTATCCTGATCCATACTCACCAGCTGCTGTTTCCAAAGTGCTTCCAACTGTCGACGTAAGAAACTTCCAAACCTGTAGAGAATCTTTATAAACATTTATTTGAGCCAAACTGACAACATATACTGGGGAACAAGATTTTAACTGCTCCAGAGAATAACAGTTTTGTAGCTTCTTTTATGCATTTGAAATTAAGGAGGGGAACATAAGAAAGATTGGAAAAAGCAAGATGGAAATTAGATTACAAAACAGTTAATAAGATTAAGTGCTCCTTTGAGGGTTAATACCCCTTTCTATGGGTATTACTTCTGGTATTTCAGAGGTGTGTTAACCAAGATGCACAAGAACAATGGATAGAGCTGGCTTAAAACCCTTCACTAAAGAAGCAATAGCACCCTACCTATGTAATGTGCCCAATGGATAGAGCATCGACCTGCAGACTGAATGCTCTGGTGGAGTAGCCTAATATTTTATTGTGGTTATAAACACAACTCAGACTGAAGGATCCTGGGTTTGATTCTGGTCAAGGGCACATGCCCAGGTTTCTGGCTTGATCCCCAGTAGGGGGCATGATCAATGATTCTCTCTCATCATTGATGTTTCTATCTCTCTCTCCCTCTCCCTTCCTCTCTGAAATCAATAAAAATATATATATATTTTAAAAAATATAATCATAACTATGAAAATAAACATAACTTTTCAGGATGATGGGTTTTAGGATGCTATACTTTTACTGTATTAATTAGAATGAGAGTAACTGAATGAAAGATACCTGTCTAAGGAATTTCAATTAAAAAAGACTCAAAATGTCTGTTCTTCATTTCAGCTAATCCACTATAGGCATACCTCGCTTTATTGTTCTATGCTTTGTTGCCTGTCATGGATGTGGCTTTTTTTTTTCTTTCTTTCTTTTTTTTTTTTTTTAATTGAAGGCAAGACCCCGCACCAGCAAAAGGATTACACCTCACTTTATTGGGATACTCACTTTATTGCAGTGGTCTGGAACTGTGCCCACTCTCCCCAAGGTATGCTTTCATAAAGTTTTCCTTTCAGCAATAGGATAGTGATCTCTTGATCTCTCTGTGTATCCCCCACCTCCTCAATTCACAGGCTCTCATTTTATTGATGGTATTAGCAGCTATTTCATAATTGGTAGTTAGAATTGCCATGCAGTGAAATGTAAGTGGTTGTTGAGATCTTTGTTGATTACAGATTTTTAAGTTAAATGCCAGTTTGGTATCTGGTGTTATTTGAAAGGGCCAATCTTCCACAGCAGGGATTTTAGTGGAAGAATGCCAAGCAGTGTTCACTTGGTGTCTTGTTTCCAACTCTCGCTAATGGTGCCAAGTTTATTATGGGTTAGAAACTGAACATGATCAAGTAGCCCATTTCTAAAATGTAATCATTTAATTTCCACATAATGTTATGAGGGAAGTTTAATTATTTTATAATTACATAACCTGAACATGATATAATGCAAGGTCATAATGAACACACTATCTTGCAACCTGAAACATGGAAAAAGTTGTCAGCAAATCATACACAGAGATTCAATTAAAGTAATACATAATCTGTGTTGGCATCTCTTTCTCTCCTTTCCAGGTGGGCATTCACTCGGAGTTTTCCTGGGAATATAGTAATTCTGGTTTCTCTTAGTTCTTAAGCTTTCTAAAAACCTCTAAGACACTATTTATTGTGTGCTTTTCTTAAAGTGTAATAATGATACCCAACAGTGAGACAGAATAGCATCCATACATGAGAGGATCCTCTCAGTACCTGTCTGCTCCATTCTTATCAATGACATGCAAATAGAATAGGCTTAGATGCTGGGCAGTAAGCTGCATGGCCTCACACCATTTCTAAGTAATAAGAAAAACATGTCTATGTCAAAAAATATTTCTAGAATATATAGATTTCTAAATTAAAACTTCATGGGTTTTGCCCTGGCCAGGTAGTTCAGTTGGTTAGAGCATCATCCTAATACGCAAAGGTTTTGGGTTCGATCCCTGGTCAGGACATATACAAGAATCAACCAATGTATGCATAAAATAAGTGGAACAACAAATTGATGTCTCTCTCTCTCTCTCTCTCTCTCTCTCTCTTTCCCTCCCTCCCTCCTCCCCTCCCTCCTTCCCTCCCTCTCTGCCTCTCAAATTAAAAAAGAAAAAACTACATGGGTTTTATGGATATAATAAGAGGCAAAAGGACATTTCACCTTATGAGATTACCTCAAACTCAGATAACTCTAAAGTACTAATAATTCCTTTTGTTATAGTTCTTATTCTCAGAGGGTTTTTTATGCTTCAGGTACTAAAGAGAAGTTGACTGATAAGAATGAACATAAAAAGATATTTGTTCTTCATGATCTGGAATCCACAGTCTATAGTTATATTGTTTAAAGAGGCCATTTAACTATGTGTTGTTGTTGTTTTCAAGGTGATAGGGTGATCCCTGTGTGTTAGGAATACAAGTGAGAGGAAGATGCATGGGCAGGTACTAGGAAGGACTGATATTATGGGCTCCTTTGGGAAAGAAATCAGGACTTCCTTAGACAGCATGCTCTACAAGGAGAGGCCTTAGTGAGAAAGTCAGTGGAGGAGAAGCTGACAACCTCGGTGCTGGGACTGTGGCACTGAGAGTCTACCTGAGGTGTCTGGACTGAACATAGGTGGTGGGGAGGCATAGACTGTCAGATCTGTATATCTGTGAGCAGGAGTTGTCTGCATTGCTATCAGTTCTTCTACAAATTTTAGAGTTGTAAAATAGCTCAAAGACAATGAAAGGCCCAGGGGCCCTAGCAAATGATCTAATTCACGTAGTTTTCTACTCAAGTCATCCAGTAACCTTTTTGGTCCATTTCAAAGTCTTTCACAATTTTTCCCTACATTGGCAATCATGGAAATAAGCAATCGCTTTTAGATGCTCCACAAAGTCCTATTCATTACTAAATTCCTTCACAAATAATTCCACTTAGAAGTTTTTTCCGATCCCTTCAACTGATTGTGATCTCTCTCATAGCTCTACAATTCCACTGTGTCTCTTTTATGGCAGGACTGTATTTCATTTTACCATCAGTAATAGTTATGTTATATCTCAGCGATTTTTAACCGTTATGCCGTGGCACACTAGTGTGCTGCAAGAATTTTTTTATATATATAAAGTATTTATTTTTATACACATATTTACCTACAAATTTTACAGAAAATAAAACAATGCAGAATACAGAGAATACCTTCTTAAGAATTCTTAGGAGCAGAGGGTTTTATTGCTACAGTTCAAAGAATAAAATCTGATGCATGTGAAAGCCAGGATGAACATGTTTCCATGAAATGGTAGCCTGGTTAAAAAGTTTTTGTCCTGTTACTGAATTTTCAGCATTATGTCAAATGAAATTTAAAAGATTGCTCTTGAAATTATTTAAAACTTCTCAAAATCTTCTAATAAACTGGTAAAAGTCACCTCCAGTTCTTTAAAATATTTACAGCAATCCCAATAGTTTAATTGTAAGTTATTATAGTACCTGTGGCCAATATGCATACACAGTATGTCAGTAACACTCTCTGAACAGTGAGAATTGTAGACTCTCATTTGTGACTCCCCCCCCCCCCCCCCCCCCCCCCCGTTCTCCTTGTGATGGAGTGGATGATCAAGTGCACTGTACAATACTAGTGCAACGGCACGTTGATCACAGCATAAAATCCAATTATCTAAAACAATAACTGTCAAGTTCCCAGACAATACAAAATGTATAACTAAACTGGAATTTTTAGAAGCCTCTGGAATGTTCTTAAAATTAATTTAAAAATATAAAGTAAATTTAGCATTAAATGAAAACAATGAATAGGAAAATATCTCCCCAATACTGGCTGAAGTTCACTCTCGGGTTTAACAAAAATTGTTTCTCAAAACATCTATGATTTCTTAAAACATAATGAAGATGAGTTTTCCTCAGTCCGAGCCCAACCCGATGGATTCCTGCATTATGATTAAAAGAGAGGAGTGTAAGAACGAAAGGCACCGCTACACTTAACAGTAGGTTTTGAAGAGCCCTGGAGATGGCAAGCTCATGTTCCTGAAGAACTGGTGCAGGAGAACCAAGTCCACATAAGGCTTTCCTCTTTGACACTGGCATTGATTTGCTATTTACAGTAGTTTGCAAAAATACATGATAAACGCTGGATGAGTTTCTGTTCCTATGTTTAACTTAGTAACATACACACATACTTCATCTGCAACAATCTCTGCAGGATCTGAAGTCCTAAAGTGACACTAATACTGATATGCAAATAGCCCGAGGTACCAGCGCTGTTAATGTGAGTCGCCACCGCCAAGCTAACTGGGTAAATATTGCTCACGTCTTGGCGGCTGTTGCTCTGTCCGTCCACATCCAACTGCACAGGGAATCCTGCTGGCTTCTGCTGCGCCACTTCCCTGAAGAAAAGCTGCGTTAGGTCCCGCTACAGTGACTGCAGATTCTCACTGCACATGAGGCCTCGGTTTCAGCATCAGTTTTCCTGTGTCATCACAGGACATACTGTACTCTGCTAACATAGTTCGACATCGCGCGGCTATAATGGATGGAGCAACTTCTCTCTTGTGTATTCTAGCAAAGAACAAGCCTATTAGAGTGATGCAACTAATGGTGGGAAATGGGTGATTCCATAAGGACGTGAGGAAGGACACCTTTTGTGTCGCGGGATCTATTAACCAGTTCCAGGCACCAGTAGCTGTACAGACAGATACCACTGTAAGAAGCATTCTCCAGCGTCCAGTCAGTGGCAGGTTGCAAACAAAGAATATATTCAGTAAGTCTCCTCTCCAAAGCCTTGAGATCTTCCTCCTGCTCCAGCGAGTTCACTTCACTGACGCGCTCCCGCCACATCGCAGCTTCGTGGGAGCCCCCGCCTCCCCCCAATCCCCGTCCCCCACACCGACTCCCACTTCTCCTGCTGCAAGAATTTTTAAAACATGCAATATCTGACTGTTTAGTCAGGGCCACTGACCTACTTTCCCTTAGATTGCCAAATAAAAAATGACAACAGCCAACACAACAATAGTTGTCCGGTATGAGTGAATCAAAATTATACCTATTTTTTTTGGTCAGATTGGCAAAAATACTTTGTGTGGGTGTGCCACAGAATTTTAGTAATTAGTTTATGTGTGCCATGAGATGAAAAATGCTGAAAATTGCTGCTCTATCTTATTCCCCATAATGGATGATAAATTGAGTTTTTAAATTCTGTGCAGTAGCTATCAGAGGGCCTGCATATATAATGTGCCCAATAGATATGCCACATGAAGTTTAGTGTAATTCTTACATCCATTCAGCTACACCTAATTAGCTTTGTTTAAAAGTAAAGATGGCAGCTTCCTGCAAAGTAAAATCTGAGGAGCTGATGATCTCTGTATGGAATCATCTTTTACTTCATTAATATAAATTGAATAACTCTAGGCTTTGCTTGCTTCAGATCCAGTCTATTCCCAAATTTCTCTCTCTTGAACTACTGTGAGTGCCTAAAATAATTCCCACCATTGAATTTACTAGTGAATTTAGTGAATCTCCAAAGCAGTGGTTCTCAACCTTCCTAATGCCTCAACCCTTTAATACAGTTCCTCATGTTGTGGTGACCCCCAACCATAAAATTATTTTCGTTCCTACTTCATAACTGTAATTTTGCTACTGTTATGAATCGTCATGTAAATATCTGATATGCAGGATGTATTTTCATTGTTACAAATTGAACATAATTAAAGCATAGTGATTAATCACAAAAACAATATGTAATTATATATGTGTTTTCCAATGGTCTTAGGCGACCCCTGTGAAAGGGTCATTCGACCCCCAAAGGGGTCGCGACCCACAGGTTGGCGACCCACAGGTTGAGAACCGCTGCTCTAAAGGCTATTTTAGTACTCTGCTAGCCATTAGCTCCCATTGATAGATCAGCATGGAGTAGTTTACCAATTTGATAGGTCTCAAAAGAATCATAAGAAAAGGAAGGGTTTCTCCCCTCCTTATACACAGCAAATGAAGAAATAGAACATTGAGAGTTAGGAATATGCTGGGTCTATAATTATTAAAGATGAACAGATGTCTTTCATGGTCATCCTTGTGAAAAGACTTTATTGCTATTTGCTCCAGTGAAATTAGAAGTTTAGAAAAATATTTCCATGAAAAGTGTGAATAAAAAATGTTCTAAATTTTTAAAAACATTTTAAGGGTGCCTCTTAATTGTTGAAGTACAGGTTAGATCATGATCACCAGCTGATATTTATGGGTTGGTATTACACTGAAATCTTCTTTATGTCATTGGGTATGTGAACACGTTGAGGAAGTTTAAAACACTGCCTTCAAAACTAGAAATGACTGTACTGGGACCCAGAAGAGTTGGCATCCTTGCATAAAAGACACTTGGTACCAATTATTTAGGCACTAAATGGGTGTAGAATTTCAGATTAAATTACCACCGTTTTGATTCAATTAGCTTTTGATCCAGTGCCTCTGTCTTTAATGACAAAGTTATTCCAGGAAGAGCTGAGCCTCAGAAAAATTTTACCCAGCTAAGTTTCCCCTGAAGGGAGGAAGTGACTCACACATTACTTGCATTGACAAATAAAACCATAGTGCATATCTGTTCCCTATGGATTTTAATTTGCAGCAACAATAAACTGCAAGTAATAGGCTTTAGGTTAAATGGTTGAATATGAAGTTCAAATCAGAATTAAGAGGACTTGTCTTGAAAAAGGCAAGGTAAATGTTATAGGCACAAGTCTGAGAAGCCTTATAGAAATGTCTCCCTTTTCACATCTCCATAGCTTGGTTTTATATCCCACCCTAGATATCTTTATTTGAATCTTTTCACTTTAATTTTTTTTAACTCAGGTTATACCTTGCACTTACAACACCCAGTGGAAAGGGACAGTGAATATGACCAGGAGAGAATTTTAATTTGTCAGAGCATGAATTTCCCAATTGAGGCTTTCCCTTTGAGAACACTTTCTTTTCCAAATACACGCTGCTTTTTTTCCCTCATCATTTATTGACCAATTTATTCTCTCGTGTTTACATACATTTATTTATTTATTTATTTATTTATTTATTTATTTATGTTCATTTGTTCACTTCTTGAATAAATGAACACCGACTGAGAACCTCTGGTGTTTCTAAATGGAGATACTATTGGCATTTTGAGGGGGATAATACAGGACTGTCTAGTATATTGTCAAACAGTTGTTATCTTTAACAAATCCACAAAGCAGTTCTCAGTCCCTGAGCAACCTAGCCCACTCCTCATTTTCATTTTCAAACATTGCAGGAGAAGAACCCTGGGTATGATCCACTGCCAGAAAGTTATCAGGATAAATAAGACAAGGTTGTGGACCTTAAGAAGTTAGTAGCCTTATAGAGAAAATAGACAAGTAAGTACAGTACAGTAATACATGCTATGAAAGAAATAAACACAAACTGATGACTCCTGGAGATATACAAGAAGTCTTCTCAGAGGTAGAAATGCTTAAGCCAAGTCTTCAAGCACAAATAAAAATTAGCTAGATGAAGAAGATTTCTAGGCATCAGAGGAAGTCCAAAGGGCATGCCAGAGTTTAGAAAAATGCTTTAGAAGAGCTTCAAGGAAATGCATGCAGGCTGGTGCATAGAGCTGGAGTTGGGGGGGTGGTGATTAAGAAGATAGAAGGTGTGATTGTAAGGTCAGTGTCATAGGCCAGGGTAAAATATTTAAACTTTATTCCTAGGAATATGGGGGCATGGAAGTGACAGGATCAGATCTGAGTCACAGTAATTCAGAAGAGAAATGAAGGATACTTCAATGAGTTTCAGTGAATACTGAAATGGATACAACAAGGAATGCTAACACTCTTCAGCCAAAAACCACCAGGAATACACCTTTAGTTGAACAAGTTGGTTTTGTTACTTTTTGCAAGAACACTGTGAGGAACAGAGGGGTGTTTTAGTAAGAGGGTGTTAGGAAGAACCTGTTCATCAGATTTGAGTTTTAGTTGGGTATTAATAGTTAAGTGGCATTGGTATGAGTGAGTTTTATTTGTTTATATGTGAAGAGAGATACTCGATCAAGTTAATAAAATGAGGAAAAGCATTTAATAGAGAGTGAAATAGGAGGGGGGAGAATAACTAATGGAATTAGAATTCTGCAGACTTTGGAGACCACAATTTTTCATTTGTGCATTACAAATGATTGTTTCCTTTATTCTACTAACACCTACCAGCCAAGATGAAAGAAAGTAGAGAACATGTGTTAATTATTTCTATAGTATCTATTTCCCTCTTTTCAATAGCTACTAATCTCCACTTGGGATCCATGTGATTCTAGAGAAATTGATTCCATTCCAGCTTCAATATGGGAGCACAGAACTGAGTTTAAGCCCATCAGTTTTTCCAATTTATCTGGCCAGAGTGATTGGTTCAATGGTGGGCCTGTCACCTAGTACTTTCACTCTGAATTCAGGGACACATATTTGCATTTTCCTTCTGGATATGAATGAAGAAAAATTATTTTGAAATTTTAGAATGCTAAAGCTTCTAATGAGGAAAAATGGGTCACATACCAAGGACTGGGAACAAGAATGGCATCAGAATTCTCAATAGCACTACTGAAAACCAGAAGGCAATGGAGCAATGCCTGGACTGAGAAAGAAACTGACCCTGAGGGAGGCAGAATAAAAAAGAAGCTTGGTCTTGCTCATATCATTTTTGAAAGGGCGAGGGCTAGGCCCTCCATCTTGCCCCAGGGTAAGGGCTAGGCCCTCCATCTTGCCCCAGGGTAAGGGCTACGCCCTCCATCTTGCCCCAGGGTAAGTGCTCCATCTTACCTTGGCCATGTGCTTGGCAAGGAGCTTCTTCCCGGAAGTCTAAGCCTCTGCTAGCCACACCCAGGAACAAGACACCGACTTGCGCCTGGCCAATCGGCGAGGCCCACAGCCCTTTCTCCTCCCCTTACTCCACCCCCCTATAAACCCCCTCCCCACACAGAGTTCTCTCTCTTTCTGCTTCCTGCTGCTGCGTCGGCGAGGTGGGGGAGCCGAGCTAGCTCGAATAAAGACTCTTATGCTTTTGCATCGGATCTGGCTGGCTCCCTGATGTGGTTTCTTGGGGATCCTGAAATCTGGGCATAACAATTTTAGCTGCAAGATCAAGCCCCATCTGAAGCCAGTTTTACCTTTGAATATGTTAGCCCAAATACCCTTTGTTATTTAAGCAAATGTATGTTCATCTTTCTGTTGTTTTTAATCTAGTGTCTAGTCTAACCAAAGTAAGGAGTGAATGTGATTGAGTTCAGCATGTGCAACAAGAAGCTCAAGGGAATTAAATGTCTTGGCAAAAGAATGATTAAAATGATGGTGTTGGACTCAATAGGTACAAAAGTACCTGGTCTACCTCCACTAAAATTCTTCTTTTCTTTGACTTATCTTCTTAGGGCCACATGTGTATTTTCCATGCTGACTATTACCTAATCTAATACATTCAAATAGATTATTTGTAAGCATTGTACTGCGTTAAATTTTGTGAGACTGAAGTCTAGGTTTCTGTTTCTAATACCTGAGCTATATAATTAGGGAGCGCGCGCACACACATGCACACACGCACACACATCATTCTCCCATTCATTTATGAAACTCTTAAAAGGAAGACAAGTCAAAACAGGAGGAAGAGCTCAGGTGAATTTTACAGATGGCAAGTGCAGTGGGATTTGAGAGGAACTGGAATGCAATCTGTGACATTCAGCTAATGTGGGGTGATTAGAGGAAGTTCCCCAGGGCTCTCTTTTCTCTCATTTAACCTGTTAGCATTAGGGCGGGCAGAAGGTTTAATAATCTGTTTCCTGATGTGAGAGATAAGGGATCTTGTTACTTGCTCTGTGACCTTGAGCAAGACAATTAACCCCTTTGGGTATCATCTTTTTCATTTTAAACTTTTTGGTAATAATTTGAATTCCTACTTCTTTCTCAGTGTTGTTATGGCAAACCAAAGTACTAATGGGAAACAAAGGATATTAAAGTACCTTCTAAACTGGAAAGCACCAAAGAAAAGTAGGCAATGATAATAATAATAATAATTAATGGTGGCACACCCAGAGCTATCCCAACTTCCCTGGTTTTGTTTTGTTTTGCTTTGCTTTGTATTTTTTTCATCAAAAATCTAAAATGTAATGTTGGAATTTTAGAAGATACAGAAGGAACAATAACAAAGAAGAAATAATTGTTATACAAGTCATTGCGTGCATACCTCTGATGATCCTCTCTATCATATTCATTTGGGGAAGGCTCATTGTGCAATTGTGTAAAATTTTAGAAAGTGCTTATTCAGTTACATTTTACTCACAGATGTAAAACTAGTGTCAAGATAGATGTAGAATAAAACTGGCCGTTTCTGTTTGGGAGCAAAGAAAAATTCCATTCATATCAAGTTGTTTGTGTGGTTCTGCTTTTGTAAACCTTGTAAATTAATTTCTTCATGTTATAACGTGAGTGAATTGGGTACAAGTCCCAATACCAACAAGGATCCCAACCCCCATATACATTTAGTACCAAGCAGTCACAAGGGTAATAGGGGAAATATTGACTATGGGGTCCTTAGAGATCCTGCCCTGGTTCTCTTCCTCATTCTTCTTTCACTTAGGTTAATGTTATGCCCAGATTTCAGGATCCCCAAGAAACCACATCAGGGAGCCAGCCAGTCCGATGCAAAAGCATAAGAGTCTTTATTCGAGCTAGCTCGGCTCCCCCACCTTGCCGACACAGCGACAGGAAGCAGAGAGAGATAACTCTGTGTGGAGACGGGTTTTATGGGGGGGGTTGGAGTAAGGGGAGGAGAAAGGACTGTGCTCTGCCTATTGGCCAGGAGCAAGTCGGTGACTTGTTCCTGGGTGTGGCTAGCAGAGGCTTAGACTTCCAGGAAGAAGCTCCTTGCCAAGCACGTGGCCAAGGTAAGATGGGGGGCGTAGCCCTTTCCCTGGGGGCAAGATGGAGGGCCTAGTCCTCGCCCTTTCAGTTAAGATAATTTCTATATGTCTTCTTCTTTCCTCCTCCCCCCCCTTTGAACTAGATGTTTCATTTTTTTCTCGTGCTTTCTTCTCTGGTCATTTGCTTGTCCTCTTATCCATTCCTGATCTTATAATATAGGGTATTGTGAAGCCCTTTTCAACACCCTCCTTTTCAGAGCCCTTACTGAAGCTGTACATAATAGCAGAGGGTTTTCCAGGCAGTCTTCCTACCATCTAAGAACCCATATGGCCCTCTCTGGCCCTCTCCTAGAAGGTGTGAGGGAAAGCAGTACTCTATACCATTAGTGAGGTATAGAAGAAAAATCTATGTCCTGGACACAGAAGTCCACACCAGAGTTCGTTTTTTTTTGTTTTGTTTTGTTTTGGTTTTGGTTTTTGTTTTTTTTTTCAGGGATTTCAGGAGAACAAAAAAGTCAGAAGGTGAGGGCCATCAATAATTGCAAGCTAGCACAGGCTTCAGTTCTCTCGGCTTCTAGAGGTGACAAGGCAGCTATAATCAGGCTCATAGCAAGACATTCTTGAGGAGTATTGCATATCTGTTTATCACTGTCTAGCCTGATATCGATTTCTTAGTGGCTTCAGTGTGCAGAGATATGTTTTAGAGTTGTTTATCACTCCTCAAAATCCCTCAGAAATTGAAGATATCCAATTGAGACTATCAGAATAAAAATCAGCCAGCTTTCAAAGCTGCAAACAACAGAGCCCACATTGCCTAGTTTAATAAAAAAAAAAAGGAATGTGTTAAAACGTTGGGCACCTTATCCAATCTCCAAGAGGGCTTTATAATCAGGTTTACAGTCTGCGTGGCCTGTAAATATTAGGCTGCTGGGCTTTTCAGTGATGACTACCCGTTCCTCTTCTAGAGGAATGGAGCTTGCAATGTTGCATTGTCAACATTGTCAACTGCTAGGGCTTCTACCCTCGCTACCATTGGAATCGGGATGCCTTTAAAAAAATTATTTCCATTTGTTTACTTTTTAGAAAACTTTTTTTTTTGCAATAATTATAGATACCCAGGAAGTTGCAAACACCTTTCACCTAGTTTCCCCTTGTACCTTGTACCTTTCACCTAGTTTCCCCTCCTAGATACATTTTACATAACAATAGCTCAAATTCAAAACAAATTGATATTGGTAACATCCATAGACCTTATTTCAGATTCAGATTCCACCACTTTTATATGTACTCATTTGTGTATGGATGTGTATTTTTGTGTACAGGTCTGTGCAAATGTGTAGTTTCATGTAACCACCACTATAATCCAGATACAAAAATGGTCCATTCCCACAAAGATTTTTGTCATGCTGCCCTCTTATGGTTACACCTACTTCCTTCTGTCCCTAACCCCTCACAACCATTAATCTATCTCTGTCTCTATATTTTTGTCTTTTCAAGATGTTATGTAAATAAAATAATGTATGATCTGTTAAGACTGCCCCCCTCCCCACCACACACACACACAAACACACACACACACACACACACACATACACACACACACACACAGGGCATATTGCCCTTCAGGTCCTTCCAGGCTATTGTGTATACCAATAATTAGCTCTTTTTCATTGTTGGATAGTATTCCAAAGTAAGGATATTCCATGGCTTGTTTAACTGTTCACCTATTGAAGGACATTCTGGTTGTTTCTAGTCTGGGGCTATTACAAATAAGGTTACTGTGGCTATTCATGTGCAGGTTCCCTGGTCAAGTTTTGAACCAATGCCTTTCTCAGGCAAGTCTGCTTGGCCTGAGGAACAGAGCTCGGGCCAGAGTTTCTGTCCAGGCCTAACAGATCTTTCCTCTTCATTAGCCCTTACAGATCATTTTCAGTACAATTTTGAACATCCACAACATGGACAGATGTGTGAATGCACACCCATGTCCATCACTGAACTTTAACAATTATCATTCTGTCAATTTTTTATCCATCTATTCTCCCTTGATTATTTTAAAGCAAATCCTAGACAGTATAACTTTATCTGTGAATATTTCAATGTGTATTTCTAAAAATTAAGAACTTCTTTTTAAAAACATAGCTAAAATGTCAGTATCCCAATGTCACACTTTGGGTTCCTCCAGAATCTGATACTAAAACTAAGACTTGAGTGCAAATAGTCTATTTGAGAGGGGGTGAGAGTGGGGGAATTGAGACAGAAAAGGAAAGGTTGTAAGTTAGACGTTGGCAGAAGGCTCCTGCAGCAAGCATGAACTCCTCAGCACTTGCAGGCAGCCACATGAGTAGGCAAAGGGGATTTCAGCAGGCAGAGAAAGCCCTCAGGCAAAGATACGCAGGTGCTGGCAACTGAATTCTGGGTAACATGCACTGAAGTGGGAAGGGCAGGGACTGTGGGCCCTGGGGACTGACAGCATCGCCTACACAGGCCTGAAAACAATTAACAAGGAACTAGTCAGTATTCAAATTTCTCCTAGTACAGTATATCATAATTTTTATTTTACAGTTTATATATCTAATCATGATCCAAATAAAGTTCATGCGCTGTCATTGATGTTTTTAAGTCTCATCTCCTCCAACTTTTTATTTTAAAATTTTTAAACATACAACAAACATGGAAGAATTTTACTGTGAACTATGTGTCCACCAAGATTACACCATTAACATTTTTAATATACTTGCTTTATCACATATCTATCATTTATTGATCTCTTTATTCACATTATATTTCTCCTTTTAAATACATTTTTACTGATTTCAGAGAGGAAGGGAGAAGGAGAGAGATAGAAATATCAATGATGAGAGAGAATCATTGATTGGCTGCCCCCTGCCTGCCTCCTACTGGGGATCCAGCCTTCAACCCGGGCATGTGCCCTGACTGAGAATCGAACCATGACCTCCTGGTTCATGGGTTGATGCTCAACTACTGAGCCACACCGGCCGGGCTCAAATTATATTTCTTGATGCATTTTGTAGTATGCCAGCACCCATGAAACAATAGAGGCTAATTTGTTAGCTTTGCAAGTATGGTACAATCTCAAACCTTGGAAATTGTTCACAGTTTTTAATTTTTTTTTCTTGATAACTAACTATAGCAAGGAGTTCATCAATTTTGTTGATATTTTCGAAGAACAACTTTTAGCTTTGCTATATCTCTCTATTGTTTTTCTATATTCACTTTAATTGATTCCTGCTCTTATCTCGATTATTATTTTCTTTCTTCTACCTACTTTGGATTTACTTTCCTTTCTTTTTTCTAGCTTCTTAATGGGGAAACATTAGGTCATTGACTTTAGATGTCTCTTTACTAACAAGTATTTAAAGCTATAAATTTCTGTATATAAATCATGCACATTTTGATATGTTGTGTTTTTATTTTTATTTAGTATGAAATACTATCTAAGGTCCTTTGTGATTTCTTCTTTGACCCATGGATTATTTTAAATATCTTGTTTATTTTACAAAGAACTGGAGTTTTCCTAGATCTTATTTTTATTGATTTCTAATTTAGTTCCTTGTGATCAGAGAACATACTCTTTTAAATTTATTGAGTTGTTTTAAGATGCAGTATATGGTCTGTCTTGCTGAATGGACCATGTACACTTGAAAAGAGTATGCATTCTGCAGTCATTGGATGTGGGGATTTATAAATATAAATGGAGAGAGAGAAAGAGGGACAGAGAGACAGAGAAAACATAAAACATAAGACATTGGCTCTTATATAATTATGGAGGCTGGTAAATTCCAATATCTGCAGTGGGCAAGCTGTAGATTCAGGAGAGCCAATGGTGTCATTCCAATTCCAGTCTGAAGGCCTAAGACCCAGGAGAGCAGATGGTGTGAGTTCCAGACTGAATGTTGCCGGCTTGAGACCCAGGAAGAGCTGATGTTCCAGTTCAAACTCAAAGGTAGGAAAAATTGCTACCTCAGCTCTGAGGCAGTCAGGCAGGAGCTCCCTCTTAGCTTTTTTCTTCTAATCAAGCCTCAGAGGATTCGCTGAGGTCCACCACATTAGGCAGGGCAGTCTGCTGTCTTCAGCCTATTGATGGAGATGTTAGTCTCATCCTCACAGAAACACCGCACAGAGCACCCAGAATAATGTTTGACCAAAAGTTTGGAAAACTGATGGCCCAGTCAAGTCGACACATAAAAACTAACCATCTCAGAGGTCTAAGTGGTTCAAATCACCTACAGACTTTCTAATTTTTTGTTTAATTGTTCTATCTAGTGTTGAGAGATGGGTTTTGAAAACCTCGTGCTATGATTATGGAATTGACTATTTCTCTTTTTAGTTCTGTCAATTTTTGCTTCCTATGTTTTGAAGCTCTATTATCTGTATCATACATATTTATGATTAGACACATACATTATTTGTTCCTGACAAATTTAACCTTATATCATCATTAAATATATTCTTCTGAAGTATGGTAGCAATCATCTCAGGTAGAAACTATAGTTTAACTTTAACCCTGCTGTTTGGTTTCTGTACTTATTTTCTTGCTAAAATACTAGAAAAGTTATTTTGATTTTCTGAATTATATAAATCATCCCATTCAATTAAATACCCTATTGATTGTAATGTGACTATCCCATTGGTTGTGGTCTTACTGGTCTTTGAAAGCACATTTTCTTTTCCTGGGAAGAACAGCACAATTATCCCAAGGTCAGAGGGCTCCAGTTAACGTGTCCCTGTTGACCCAGTGATCTGGAGACCCAAAACTATAATTTAGATAACATGCTTAAGTAAACTGCTTCTGTAAACTGCTTTTTTGCAAATCAGGTTCCTCATTCCAAACCTTGGGATGTAATCAATACCTTTGTAGTGATCTTTGCCTATATAAATCTGGTGTTGGGGCTGGGGCAGGCACTATGAGATCTGGGAGAGCGAAATGCCCCCTCTTAGTCCCGGATTTCCAATAAATGTGACTATTTAATTCGACTTCTTGAGGCGTCCGTGTGTGATTCACGGGGTACATTACAACACTTCTTTATCTTTAGTGATACTTTTTATTTCAAAGTCTGTTTTTCTGCTATAATAATAGTCTGCTTTATTATGTCCATGATATATCTTTTTCCATTCATTTACTTTTAATCTATCTGCCTCTTTATATTTAAAGTGAGTCTCTTTTAGACAACTTATCCTTGAGTTTTTTTTATTTTTTATTTTATTGTTTTTTTTACAAAGAGGAAGGGATAGATAGGGATAGAGAGTTAGAAACATCGATCAGCTGCCTCCTGCACACCCCCTACTGGGGATGTGCCCAAAACCAAGGTACATGCCCTTGATTGGAATCAAACCTGGGACCCTTTAGTCCGCAGGCTGACACTCTATCCACTGAGCCAAACTGGTTAGGGCTCCTTGGGTGTTTTTTAAAAAGTTCATTGGGACAATCTCTGCCTTTCCATTGGAGGGTTTAGCACTTAATCACTTAATGTGATTATTGATAAGGCTGTATTTATTTCTATCCTGTTATTATTTGTTTTCTATTTGTTTCATCAGATTTTTGTTACACTTTCTGGTTTCTTGCTTCTTTTGGATTATTTGAATCTTTTCTATAATTCTGTTTTAATTTATGTGTAGCTTTTTAGCTATACCTCTTTCCATTAGTATTTTCTACTAGCTGCTTTAGGAATCACAATATGTATTATTAGCTTTCCACAGTCTACTTGAGTTAGTATTGTACCAATTCACATAAAATACAGAAACCTTGCCTTTGTATATGTCCATTTACCTACCCCACTTTGTCTTTTAGGCTATAGTTGTCATTCGTGTTATGTCTAAATTCATTATAAACTAAAAGGCAATGTCATAGTTTTTGCTTTGGAGTCATGTGTTTAAAAGTATTGATAGGAAAACAAACTTTTCTATGCAGGCATTCTCATTATTTACAGTAGTTATGTTCTATAAAGTCACTACAAACAACCAATTAGTAAAACTGAGCCATCACTCCTTGGGGGAAATACAAGGTTAGGTTCCTGAGAGCCTCTGGTCACAATATTGCCAACTGATCAACCTTGTTTTATGCATGTTTCTGTTTTAAGACACATTATTTAATTTAAATTATTGAATCATTAACATTGAACTGATGGCTGACAGCACTACAATTCATGCTTGAACAAAGCTTATCTAACACGCATTTTCCCATAAAGCACTTTACAGCCTTCTTGGGCTTAGAAACTAGATATCACTTCAGCATTACATTTGAGGGCCATTTTAGAGAGAAAAATCATCAAGAAAGAGCATAGCCCTAACCTGTTTGGCTCATTGGATAGAGCGTTGGTCTGCGGACTCAAGGGTCCCGGGTTTGATTCCGGTCAAGGGCATGTACCTTGGTTGCGGGCACATACCCAGTGGGGAGTGTGCAGGAGGCAGCTGATTGATGTTTCTCTCTCATCGATGTTTCTAACTCTCTATCCCTCTCCCTTCCTCTCTGAAAATCAATAAAAATATATTTAAGAAAAAAAAAGAAAGAGCATAAATATGCACAAAATATGGCACTAGATTGACACAGAAAGACACCCGTTTACATTACAGGAGCTGAAACAAGAAGGCAGAGCATGGCCTTGTTTGAACTCAGCTGGGACTGGACTGGGAATCTGTGCACTGAGCAACTGTAATTTTTCACTGTTCTGCACGTGTCCCTGAATGACTGCGAAAGCCCTGAGTATTGATTTTGGGGGTTACAAATAAATTTTAGCAAGTAGACAAATTCATGAATACAAAATCTGTGAAAAATGAGCATTGACTGTATTACCTTGAATATTTTCCATTTATCATGTTCTTCCTTCCTTCCAGAAATTTTGAGTTCCCCTTTGGCAACATTCCCTTCAGGCCAAAGAACTTTCTTTAGCATTTTTATGAGGCAGTTCTGATGGGACTAATTCTCTTTGGTTTTTTTTTTTTTTCCCCCTCTGAAAATATATTCATTTTGCCTTTATTATTGAGGAGCATATTCTGGATTGACAGTTTCATTCTTCAGCTCTTTAAAGATACTGATATCTGCTTCATCAGATTTTTGTTACATTGTTTCTGGTTTCTTGCTTCCTTTGGATTACTTGAATTGGTGTGGTTCCATTGGTTGGGCAATTGTCTTGTGCACAAAAGGCTGCTGGTTCAATTCCTGTCAGGGCACATGCCGGGGTTGTGGGCTCAATCCCCAATTCAGGGGCCTGCAGAAGACAGTTGATCAATCTCTCTCACATTGATGTTTCTCTCTCTCCCTTCCTCTCTCTCTAAAAATCAATAAAAATATATATTTTTAAAAAACAAAACCTTTAAAGATATTAATATTCTGTCATCTTCTTAGTTTCTGATGTGAAATCCATAGGGTTTCAAATCATTAATCTTTGTATGACATATTCCATTTCTCTCTGAATGCTCCCAGGTTTTTCTTCATTGTTGCTTTTCAGCAATTTGACTATGATGTTTCTAGGCATACTTATCTTGGTATTTATCATGCCTAAGTTTTGCTGAGCTTCTTGGATCTGTTATTTTATGTCTCGCAGGATGTTGGCTTTCCTCAAATATTTGGTGATTCTTGGTTTTGTGATCATCTGTGTATTTGAGATTCATTTGTTAAAAATTGCTTATGGAGGAGGCTATGTCTGGTTTACACTCTCCCTGAGGGGAGGAATAAGATCTGTTGCCACCACTGAATTCCTGTTATCAATGGAGGTATGGGGAAGGGTGTGGGGAAGGGTGCGGTGAAGGGTGCGGCCTGGTGCTGAACTGGAAGAACTAGTAGCTCGGATTCTGAGTATAAGAGTTTCCTGATTATTCCAGATGTCAGCAGTCACAGAGCACTGTACTTTATTCTACCTAGAGACAGATACAGATGCCTCTGTTGCTATTGTGGAGTGGGGGATGAAGAAGCTTCAATGGGCTCACTGCTCCTGCTGTGATACTCCAATTAATTTCTTTGTGGTTTAGTCTGGATTCCTTCCTGCTCCTAATAGCCACCTCTAAATGTGAAACCTTTTGGTGCTGCTACTATCTTTCATAGCAGCCTTGTCTTCTTTTTGTTTGGAACTGTCAATCCTTCCTTCTGACACATCCAGCCTTCTATCCATCTTTCAGGAAATCCTCATACATTCTGTTCTGGACCATCAATAGCTAACCTTCTTATTTTCCAATGCACTTGTGAATTTAATTATTTTAAATATATATCTTCTACCAGGTCTAGGGATTTGAGGCATAAAGAGAAAGCTGCAGTATGTGTCCAGTCTGCCAATTTATTATTTATTTTTAAAATATATTTTTATTGACTTCAGAGAAGGAGAGACAAAAACATCAATGGTGAGAGAGAATCATCAATTGGCTGCCTCTTGCATGCCCCACACTGGGGATCCAGCCTGCAACTACAACCAGGGCACATGCCCTGACCAGGAATTGAACCATAACCTCCTGCTTCACAGGTCGCCACTCCAACACTGAGCCACGCCAGTTGGGCCAGTCTGCCAATTTAAATCAAACTTGTTTTTCTTTCTTTATTTTTAAGCAAGCAGTGGTGATAACAGTCTGTTTAATTATGCAGTTTGGTGTGGGGGTTCAGAACTAGTCACTCCAAGATGTGCCTCTGTGGTATACGGATTGTTTTGTGCTAAGGGCAACTTTACTAGTAGCCGCAGGCTTAAGAGAAACTTCTGCCTCTCCCTTAACTACCTAGAACTGTGGTCGGCAAACTGCGGCTCTCGAGCCACACGCGGCTCTTTGGCCCCTTGAGTGTGGCTCTTCCGCAAAATACCACGCGGGCGCGCACGTACAGTGCGATTGAAACTTCGTGGCCCATGCGCAGAAGTCGGTTTTCGGCCTGGGCGAGTCTATTTTGAAGAAGTACTGTTGATATTTGGCTCTGTTGACTAATGAGTTTGCCGACCACTAAGGTCCTAGAAGACCTTGAACTAGGGGCCTTGCTCATAATAAGAGATTATCAGAGATAACTTCTTTTGACCTTTCTGTAGGGCAGGACAAACTTCTATTTTCTAAACATCTGCCCTTTATATGGCCTTGCAGTGACTCTTTGAAACCCCAAAGCACCTTACCTCATTCCTAGCTCGGAATGTCATATGTACCCATTTTTCCTTTCTGTTTCTTAACTTCTCCTGCATGTGGGGTCTCTGACTCTCATGTACTAGTATTTGGGTTTTATATATATGTATGTAATAAACTTGGTTGTTTTCTCTTGCTAATCTGTCTCATGTCTATTTGATTATTACAGCCAAAAGAACCATGAGGGGAAAGGCACGTCTTCTCCTCACCCCACATAAGTAAGGAAGGAACACAAGCAATTCTAAGTAAGATTCTCAGTCACAGTCAAGGAGAGAGTTTGGTGAGTTCAGATTGTTCTGACTCTAAAAGAATGCTACGCTTACCAAATTCATAGGTTTGATTTCTTACAAGTTTTACTTGTTTCCTGTAGGCTTTGAATTTGCCTTGAATTTCTCCTCTGTTTGCCTTGAATTTTTAGATGTGTTGGTGGACTCTTGCTTTCAAGCTCGTACAGTTCTCAAGTTATATTCAAACACTGCCATCTTGTGGGTCATTCCTGGTGTCTTTCATCCCACCCCTCACAGGATCTCATGCAAATATATCCATCCAGAAGAGTAGAGGTCTGTCAACTTCTATTAAGTGCAAAGTGTTCTACTAAGAGCATTACAGATAGTCATCTCATTTAAACCTCATAAGAACTTTATGAAAGAAGTGTTACTGAAAGGGGGACCTGGCCCTGAGCTGGCTGCCTAGGGCCAGCTGGTAGTGTGTGGGTTCTTGACTTTGTGCAGGAAAAATGTCACAATAGGAGTCCAGGTGAATTTTAGGGGACGTTTATTAAAGCTGGGGATATGAAACAAGAAAGGGCGGGGGAAATTAGCTTAGGATGGTCTGCTTTGGCTCACTAAGAAGTCAGAGGAAAGGCGGCCTTGGGGACAGGTTCAGAGGGTTTGTCTGGGATGAGCTGATGCTGCCCATTGCTACCCATTGCTGCCTTGATTGCACGCCTGTGGGGTCCATGCCTGTGGGGGAACGAAAAGGGGAAGTGTAAGGAGGAGGGAGAGCTTGCCCTGAGTCCTTTGTTTTGAGAGGTTTTAAAGTCTGGGCATTTAGAAGAGATTTTAGGGGACTTTATGCTGATGTACCAAAATGAGATTTATTCCCTTAATTTCATCTGTCCTTTGGTGTGGTTGGCAAATGGCACTAATTGGAATTCTGCTGTCTCCCTGAGTACGATGATTTAAACTATTTACCCGCTGGTTGGCGAGGAGAAGTATAAACCATTTACTCTCAAGTGTTCCTGGTTTAAGGAAGATAGGATTTACTAGATGGCTGCAAACTGCTGTTTAACTATCTGTCTCAGTTTCCCTATTCCGCTGGTCCTGGCTTATTGATCTGTCTCAGAAGTACTATTAATCCTATGTTAGAGATGAAGAAACTGAGGCCTCAGGGGTTGTGCAACTTGCCTGAGATTTCACAGCTAGTAAGGATAGAAGTATATTTTCTATCTAGGCAGCCTGCTTCCACAGCCCTTGCTTTTACTACATTTATGTGAAACTCATAAATCTAAAAACAATATAGTGTGTAACAATAATATGAATAAGTTATAGAAGTAGTAGAGGGGAGGGGACAACTGTTAAGAAAGGGCATCAGGAAGATTCAGTTTGGTGAGAAGGTGGTCTCCTCTAAGTGAGGATTTGAAAGATAATCATTACAGAGGAAGAATGCACCTGGGGGCATATCTCCTGGATCTAATAGTATAGAAACACCCAATACTTGTTTATTGTTTTGTCTGCCCTATTCCTGTCTTCTGTGGGTGAACTATTCTTTACTCTGCTTCAACCATATGACTCTAATAGAGATTGCCAATCATGATATCCTTGACACATCACCAATATGAACCCATCCAGGGCTGCTGGAATTTTTGTGCTTGAGGCAGAGGGCTCAGTGATATCTTCCCTAATGGCAAAGTTCTGTATTAAAAAGCTATTACCAGCCAAGGTTTTTCATATGGGAGACAGTCTGGAGCAGAAGAGAATAAAGCCAAACAATAACATTTTAGTCCTCTCTCGGCCAACTGTACTACTAACCTTCCTGTAGTAATAACCATTCTTGCAGAACCTAATCAGGTTTGGGTTTTGGTTTACTGAAACCATACAAGTTCTAATATTCTCTCTCTGTCACCAGCTGAAGTAGGGCCAACCCTGGCAACCTCTATACAACTTGAACCACAGCAAAATACATTTTGATTATAGATAGCCCTATTTATTTATTTTGGAAAAAAAGGCATTTAGGGAGTTTATTGCAAATGCTATGTGGCTTAAAACCAGTTCTGCAGTGCTCTACTCTGGCCTCTTCTGCAACTCCATGCCTGCTGCCTGGGCTATTCTTTTTCTATTTCTCCCTTTCTAAATCGCTGGAGTCGTTGAAAGCCATCTCTAGATTTATTTCTTCCTTTAAGTCTTTTTTAGAAATTCCAGTCAATTACTTTTTCAAATTTTGATTTTTTAAATCAATCAATCAACATTTAATTATTGCCAACAATAATAAATTATAAAATTCAAAATGATAGGAACTAAGAATCATTGATACCTTCACATAGACATAATCATTGTTATTGGTATATTTATCTTTCTTCTATGTGTAAACACAAACAGAAATTTTTAAAAAGCCAAACAAAATGACTAATTTTAATGTCTTCCTCCCCTACCCACATCTACAGTGCATTTTTCATTTAATTGTATTTTGTTTGTACTATTTCCTAATCATTTCATATGATATTCTGTCCTGAAAATAACCAATATCTTTGAAGGCACCTAATTTTCCAAGGAAATGGGGAATAATTAGACATCCTTTGGTCTGGAATGTTCTTTTCTTTCCTGCTTTATCCAGTTATCTCCTACTCATTCTTCAGATCTTAGTTCAAGTGTCACTTCTTTGGGAAATCTGATTAAATTTAGCATAATATTCTTTGCAGTCCTTGTAAAAGTTGCAATCTATTCTTTATAAAAATTTATCCTTATTTTTGAAAGTATTACAGATGCTCCCCACGCCTTTACTCCAACTGACCCCTTCCACCCACAATCTATTCTTGTTTGGGATTATCTGGGTCTATATGTATTTTTGTTCACTGTTGGATCCCCTGTGCTTACCACAGGAGTCTGACACCTAACAATTGTTAAAATGAATGAATGACTGGAATAATTCCACTGCTACTTCTTTAGTTATAAAAAGTAACATTTACTATTTATGATGTGTTATAATGTGGTAGGCACTCTACCAAGTGCTGTATATCTCTATCCATATAATCACATTTTCACAACTCCAAAATTCATTATTGCCCCTATTCTACAAATGAGGAAACTAAGGCTTCTGAAAAGCTAATTAGGTGGGTGGAGGTATTAAGCAAAAAAGAAAAAGAGAGAGAGAGAGAACTTATGTACGTGGACAACAGTATGGTGATTGTGGGGGGAGGTGGAAGAGGGCATAGAGGGGACAAAATAAAATAAATTTTAAAAAAAGAAAAGCTAATTAACTCGCCAGGATCCAAATAAGAGGCAGATAAAAGGTTGGAAGTTACATCAATGCATTTATTTACATTATTAGGTTTACTTGACATTATTGGCTTCTTTGTTCATGAATATAAAAGTCATTATACAGGGTGTGGCAAAAGTAGGTTTACAGTTGTTAGTACTCGAAAGTTTATTCTTATATTATTATTAATTAATCATTGTATTATTTATTGTTATTTTCTATACAAACAACTGTAAACCTACTTTTGCCACACCCTGTATTTATAGTTTATTTTCAAAGTCACTCAACTTGTACATTACACACTGGATTTTGTTACATGTTAAAGTGGGAAGTAGGGCACCTAGAATAAGGGGTGAAGAGCGAGAATATTGTATTGGAAAGGGCAACAGGAGAGCTAGTTATTCTCCCTAATCAGCCATATGGCTTTGGGCTTCCACAAGAAAGGCTACCAAAAAAAAAAAAAAATAGTCAAGCTGAACAGGTTGCCCTTAAGACATCTAGTTCAACTCCTGCGTTTTATAGATGAGAGCCGACAGGGTTTGCATAATTGACAGCGTGGCAGAGCTGGACGGCCAACCAGTTGCTAGTGTTTGTTCTGAGTCACCCCGCTCCTTGAACAAACATTTACTGAGTGCCTACTGTGTGAGCCATTCCGCAGCGTTCCCATTCGGTCTCCCAGTATCGATTATTAGCTACTATTGCTATTTTCTTTCTTCACTTTAAAAACGCCCCATTGGGTGCAGTTAAAGGGGGAGTGCAAGCCTAGCGTCAGGCACTGAGGGGCGTGACCCAGGTTGGCAGCCAGTCGAGGGCAGTGACAAGGGAGCGACTCCCCGGTAATCTACGTGCAGAGCAAGCCACGGAGGGCGAGGCCGCGTCTCCCCGGGACCACGCCCAGGGCTTTCCGTGACCCCACTAACAGGGCAACGGGAGGAACCGCTTCTGTGGGCCCGGGTCCCCGGAGCCGCCTTCCCGCCGCTGCCCTCCGCTATGAATGGTCCATCTGGGCGGTGCGCTCTTGGAGACCTGCCCGCCACGCCCTCTTACGCTGTGGCTCTGCGAGTTTCAGATAGTTGTGCCGGGTCCCTTCCCCGGGAGCCCGGAGCCTAGAGTTTGAGGCCCTTCTTCCCGGTGTTTTCCCCTTCCCGGGGCTGCCCAGTTTGAGCCCACCCCGCGGATGCTAATTCGGGAATTCAGTGTGAGCTGACTGCGCGAAAGGGAGCGGTTCCTTTTGCGGAGATGGACCCAGAGGACTTTTGCTCTTGTATCGTGTTGTCAGGCCCTAAAGTAGCTTTGGGCCAGCGGTTCTCAACCTGTGGGTCGCGACCCCTTTGGGGGTCGAACGACCCTTTCACAGGGGTCGCCTAAGGCCATCGGAAAACACATACATAATTACATATTGTTTTTGTGATTAATCACTATCCTTTAATTATGTTCAATTTGTAACAATGACAACACATCCTGCATATCAGATATTTACATGACGATTCATAACAGTAGCAAAATGACAGTTATGAAGTAGCAACGCAAATAATTTTATGGTTGGGGGGTCACCACAACATGAGGAACTGTATTAAAGGGTCGCGGCATTAGGGAGGTTGAGAACCACTGCTTTAGGCGGTGGGCACCCAACTCGGTGACTATAAGTAAGGGTAATTTTTTTCAACAGCAGTATTCTACTTCTAAATCAAAGGTTTCCTAACTGCATGTGAAGAGAGTATTTTGGGAAGAGTAGACTAGGTAGAACCTAGAGTCCTCTTCTCTGTGTGATTTTTTTTTTTCTGTGTGATTTTTATATAAGCTACTTCCACACCAATTTCCTCACTGTGAAATGGAGCTAATCATATAGACAAGGGCAGTACTGGGGCTAAAAAGAGGATTGCATTAGTTAATTTATGTAAAGCACTGTGCTTGTACACATGAACGTTTAAGAGATGGTAGGTATTATGTTTGTAAGCCATGGGCAAGTTGGCAGCCCTGTAAAGGTTTGGTTGAAAAGCATTCCAAGCAGAAAGAACTCTAATATAGTTAGGCCGTTTTCAATGGCCTGTATGTCAATATGTCCCCTTTCCCCCCTCTTTTTAAACATTTGTTAGATGCTTACATATGAATGAATTGTCTCATTCATTTTTCAGAAGGAGATAGCTTTTACCCCTCTTTACAAGTGAGAGACTTGATACTTAGGAAATGGTGTTTTTCCCAAGGTCATTTAGCTAGTTAGTGGTGTACCTGGGTTACCAGCTCAGGTGTTCTGCATTCAGAGTCTGAACTTTATATGCTCCATGGTCACCAGGCCTAGTTGGAATCCTCTTCCTGAAGTCACAAAGCTATTCTTAGGACATGAAATACAGGCATACCTTGTTTTATTGCCCTTCACAGTATTGCACTTCACCGATGTGTTTTTTACACATTGAAGGCAAGACCCTCCACTAACAAAAAGATTACAACTCGCTTTATTGCGGTGGTCTGGAAGTGAACCCGCAGTGTCTCTGAGGTATGCCTGTGCAGATATTGGTTTATTTTGGTTGGATATGTCAGAGAAGAGCATGATCAGATTTGTGTTTTAGAAAGATAACTGAACTCTTAACCAAGCATAAGTAGAATTGTGAGCCATTGTGAGGGCTCAGCCACCACTGGCTATAGTGGACCAGTCTTCAAGGTTGAACAATTGCCTGTAGCTATTAGCACTTCATATGCATCACATATAAAACAAATTTTCAATATTAATTTTTATTTATTCTTTTGTTTAAATTTTTTTGTTTTTTGGATTACCAAAGAATTTACGTAATCAAGAATATCTGTAATTAACCCAGAAACCTGGGAGTTATCACCACATCTTGTCAATTCAAGATCCTAAATTTGTCTCTGCATTGCTCATTTTTTTTATTCCTAAAAAAGGCAGATAAGGCTGTCTATACTCTAGTTCTTTCTTGTGTGTATATTAGGCCTCACTCATTTCTGTCTTCTGAATTACTTGGAATTTTCAGAATGGACCAGGATAATCCTAGTGCTTTTATATTTACTGGTCCCTCTGCCTCAAATGCCTACCCACCCTGAATTTCTCAGGCATATGTGCTTATCTTTTTTTGATTTTCCACAGAGGAAGAGAGAGGGACAGAGAGTTAGAAACATCGATCAGCTGCCTCCTGCACACCCCCCACTGGGGATATACCTGCAGCCAAGGTACATGCCCCTGACCGGAATCGAACCTGGGACCCTTCAGTCCACAGGCCGACACTCTATCCACTGAGCTAAACCGGTCAGGGCATCATCTTTTTAAAAAATATATATTTTTATTGATTTCAGAGAGGAAGAGAGAGGGAGAGAGAGGTAGAAACATCAGTGATGAGAGAGGAATCATTGAGCGGCTGCCTCCTGCGAGCTCCACACTGTGGACCCAGCCTGCAACCCGGGCTTCTGCCCTGACTGGGAATCAAACTGTGACACCCTCATGCATAGGTCCATGCTCAGTCACTGAGCCATGCCTGCCAGGCACATGTGCTCATTTTAAGTCTCAGTTTAAACATCTCCTGTAGGAAATCTTCCCTAGATGCCTCTTGTGCACTCCCCATTCCTATGAGTCATTTGCTTTATCTTCACCATAATAGGTTTATAATCATGATACATTTTTATCACCTGCTTAAATAAAATCAGACTCCTCTACCAAACTGCTATCCTTTAGTAGTTGAGACTGGTTAATAGATAATAAATCTTGTTCAATCAATGCAGTTGTTAAATGAGCTATACTTTAATTTAAGTATTATCCTTGAACCTATGTTTATCATCTTATCTAAAATATTTGAGTCCTATTTATTTTTGTATTCCCATTACCTTGTGCCCTATTGTGGATGCACTGGAGAAGCAGTGTAGTATAGTAGAAATATCTTGGACTTGACTGTTAAACAGATCTGTATTTGAATTCTAACTCTTCTTCTACTGGTGGTATGATTTGGGTGGCTTACTTATCGTCTTTGCAATGTAAAATACTCAGTATGTATTAGATGCTTAATATTTATTTCCTTTTCTTTGTCTTTAATAAGCATTTGTGTGAATGCATAAATAAGATTTACTAGGCATCCTGTATAATAAAAAGCTAATATGCAAATCGCAAATCGACTGAATGGCAGAATGACTGGTCGCTATGATGCGCACTGACCACCAGGGGGCAGGTGCTCAATGCAGGAGCTGCCCCCTGGTGGTCAGTGTGCTCCCACAGGGAGAGCGCTGCTCAGCCAGAAGCCCTGAGCTGGGCTCACAGAAATGCTAAGTATGTCTGGCTGCCGGCTTAGGCTTGCTCCCTTAACCTAAGCCATCAGTTGGACATCCCCTGAGGGCTCCCATACTGTGAGAGGGCGCAAGCCGGGCTGAGGGACCCCCCCCTCCCTTGAGTGCACAAATTTTGTGCACCGGGCCTCTAGTTGGAAATATGGACCTGGAATTTAGAAGAGACATGAGGGCAGGAAACAGATTTGGGGGTTATGAGCATGTAGGTTAAAGTCTAACATGAGAGATTGAACTTATTCAGGGAGAATACCAAGTAGAGAGGAAAGAAGACTGAAGATGAAATACTGAGAGAAGCCCAACATTTAAAGGTTAGGGCAGTGGTTGGCAAACCGCGGCTCCGAGGCACATGCGGCTCTTTGGCCCCTTGAGTGTGGCTCTTCCACAAAATACCATGTGCGGGCGTGCGCGTACAGTGCGATTGAAACTTTGTGGCCCATGCGCAGAAGTCGGTTTTCAGAAAGGAGATAGACGAAACAAGTATACAAGACTAGTGTGGATGGGAGAGTTGGAAGGGGTTGACCTCAGCGAATGTACCTCAATCAGATTGAGGACGTTTATAGCAAAGGAGTACCCTAATTAAGTTAATAGCAATGTACCTACCTATATAGTTTAAGTTTAAAAAATTTGGCTCTCAAAAGACATTTCAATCGTTGTACTGGTGATATTTGGCTCTGTTGACTAATGAGTTTGCCGACCACTGGGATGATAATGCCTTTGAAAGAAGTGACAGGAGAGAGATCCTATGCTTTCAGCATCCCTTTCTAGATTCCTTAGGAGAATGTGGTGTTGATGACTCAAAAATAGGGAAGTCAAGTAAGATAAGAACTGAAAGTACCCAGAAGTATTTGGCAATTTGGAGGTCATCGGTTTCATGATTTCATTGGAGAAGTATGTGTGGAAACCAGGTTGTGGAGGCACTGAAGCTCAAACATGGATTTTGGTATTAAAATGTGTTATCTTTTTGTTGCTGAAGAAATAATAGTAATAAAAACTACTGTTTCTTGAATGCGTATTTGGTGCCAGGCACCATGCTAAGCAGTTTTACTTATTACAGTAACTCTGAGGTTGGTGTTGTTGGCTCCATTTCCAGATGAAGAAATGAGGGCTTGTAGAGATTATGTAATTTTTAGTTACATAATTGGTAACAGCTGGCATTGCTATATTTGAATCCAAATATGTAGGACTCTAATAAACGCTAACTATTAGTCACTTCTATGTTAATGTTCATAGTATTCTCTATGTGCTTCTCTCTCTCTCTCTCTCTCTTGCACTTGCCAGCTGTGAGCCTGGCTTCTGGCTGAGCAGCGCTCCCCTGTGGGAGCGCACTGACCACCAGGGGGCAGCTCCTGCATTGAGCGTCTGCCCCCTGGTGATCAGTGTGCGTCATAGCGACCAATCGTACTGCTGATTGGCCAATTTGCATATTAGCCTTTTATTATATAGGATACTTTAGAATGGTACTACTTTTATATTTAATATTTTTTTTATATTCCCTTTAAATGTTTAAATTACATATAGTAATAAATGGGAATTATTTTCTGCTGTATCTTAAATTCTTTCATGTAGGTTTGAGTGATTCACCAATAAGTAGTTCATTTCAGGTATTATGAAGACACTGAAAACAAAATGATGGCAAAATTTTAGAGCCTCAACAGATTGAGATTAACAACATTTGAATTTTGCCATATACTCTGTGTTCAAGTTTTAACATTTTTATTTTTTTTAAATATATTTTTATTGATTTCAGAGAGGAAGGGAGAGGGAGAGAGAGATAGAAACATCAATGATGAGAGAGTTATTGATCTGCTGCCTTCTGCACACCCCACACTGGGGATCTAGCTTATAACCTAGGCATGTGCCCTGACCTCGGGAATTGAACTGTGACCTCCTGGTTCATAGGTCGATGCTCAACCAATAAGCCACACCGGCTGGGCCATTTTTAACATTTTTAAACGGCTTGAGGCTTTGACACCTTTTCCTTTTTGTCAACTAACTCCCAAACACTTTATTTCTGGTTCAAATCAGTACTTTAAGGGTGAATGATTTTTATAAGGACTGTCAAATTATAAAACTTATAGATTTAAAATGGAAATGGAGCTAGAAAGATAAGGAATCATCTAGTTCTATGCTATCATTTCCGAATGGGGAATCGAATAGTTAAAAACTAGTTAGATTTAGGGCTTCTGACTTTTAGTGTACTTTGAAATAGGAGTAGACAATGCTGATTTGGGATGTTTCATATCTGTCTGACACATGGAAGTTTCCCCTGTACATATAGTAAACTCATTGATGTCCCTTCAAATAGTCATTCAGTAACTTTTTCTCTATCATTTGAAGTATTATAAAAACAAAATGAAAAAAGTATTTTGGGGAATATAAGTATAATAGTTGATATCTTGGACAAGGGACTTAGCATAAATTTTTACTATAAAGCAGTGATGGCGAACCTATGAAACGCGTGTCAGAGGTGACGCGAACTCATTTTTTTGGTTGATTTTTCTTTGTTAAATGGCATTTAAATATATAAAATAAATATCAAAAATATGTCTTTGTTTTCTAATAGGAAGTTAAGAAACTGAAGAAAGTAGGTTATCAAATAGTTGACAAGTGATATTTCATTTCTCCAGATCTGAATAGAACAAAGCAGATAGGGTAACATACTGGAAAAAAGGAAGCTTAGAGGCTTGTATATGATGGTTGAGTTTTCTATGCGTTTTATGGTCTCTCCAATCAATATATTAGCATTTATATTTTTTAGACATTTATTTTTGAATAGGTATACATGCATATGGTAAAGCATTAAAATGGGGTTTATAGTAAAGAGTAAGTCAGTCTTCCTTCCATTCCTATCTCCAACCATTGGTGCCCTTATTTAGAGCCACTATTAACCATTTTCTTGTGTATTCTGGACATCATTAATAAACCTGTACATACATATACATTTTTTCTCACAAATAGTATTATAATTGCATCTCATTTTAAAAAAATCTATTTTTTAAATATATTTTTATTGATTTTAGGGAGGAAGGGAGAAGGAGAGACAGAAATATCAGTGATGAGAGAGAATCATCAATTGGCTGCCTCCTGCATGCCCCCTACTGAAGATCCAGCCCACAGCCCGGGCATATGCCCTGACTGGGAATTGAACTGTGACTTCCTGGTTCATAGGTTGATGCTCCACCACGGAGCCACACCTGCCGGGCAAATGCATCTTGTTTTAAAATACATTTTACAATATATCTTGTAGATTATTTCATATCAGAAATTATATAGCTGTTTTATTTTTGATACATGAATAATATTCTGTTGCATGGACATACCATATTTCCTCTATTTAGGTTTTTTCCATCCTTTACTATTCTAAATAATGATGCAATGAATGTTCTTGTTCTTAGGCCATTTCACACATGAATGAATATATATACACACACACACACACACACACACACACACACACATATGTATATATATGTATACTAGAGCAGCGGTAGTCAACCAGTGGTTTGCGGACCACTGGTGGTCCATGAGGTCTGAAAGGTTGGCGACCGCTGTACTAGAAGCCTGGTGCACAAATTCGTGCATGGGGGAGGTGAGGCGGGGAGGGACCGTGGGAGGTTGGCGGGCGGGTGGGGAAGGGACCACGGGAGGTTGGCCGGTAGGCCCCTATTGGGTGATTGGGGCCAGCCGGCCAGGGGGAGGGACTGCGGAAGTTTCGCTGGCCGAGGGAGGTTGGCTGTGGGAGCGCACTGACCACCAGGGGCAGCTCTTGCATTGAGTGTCTGCTCACTGGTGGTCAGTGCATGTCATGGCGACCAGTCGTTCTGGTCATTCTGTCATAACGGTCGCTTAGGCTTTTATATATAGATATAGATATAGATATAGATATATATTTTTTAATTTATCTTTATAGTTGAAAGTATTACAGATGTCCACCTTGACCCCTTCTAGACCACACCTGTCCCCCTCACATGGATATATTTTTACAGGATAAATTCCTAGGAGTAAAATTGTTTGGGTCAGAAGGAATGTGTATTTTACACTTTGATAAATATTACTAAATTGTTCTCCATAGAGGTGGTACTAATTTATACTCCAGCCATGGTGTAGAGTTCCTATTTTCCCACAATTTTATCAATACATAGTAATATCAACCTTTTTAATCTTTGCCACTCTGATAGATAAAAAAAATGGTAGCTCATAGTTTTAATTTGAATTTCTTTTGTGTGAGGTAAGCCTCTTTTTTTTTTTTTTTTAATTAATCCTCACCTGAGGATATTTGAACAGTTACGCCTAACTTGATATCTCTTAAGGTGTACGTATGTGAAGAACCTTGAAGAAATAATAAAATTCATTCGAGCGACAAAAACACAGTATATGATGATGAAAAATACATTTATTTTTTAATGTATACATGTACACTGATAGTCCAACAGAAAACTTTATGACTCCGTTTGATATTATCAGTGGGACTTTTGCTGCTGCATCACTGATGACAGAGATTTTACATCAGGTTTATATTTCGTGACCTTCAGAAATATGCACGAGCTACTACTTTCATCCGTCAGGCTACTCCTATTACGAGACTTAACAAAATTCATCACTGAGAACAAAGATTCACAAGCGTATGTGGATGAAACCAAAACACTGGTCGGATCTAGGAAGGCAGGGAGAGTTAAGGCAGAGGCATAGAAATTGCTCTTCCCCTCTCTCGTCAATCCATGTCTATGGTCTTTAAGATAACTTGTTATGTAAAATTATTTATTTATCTAAGATGCACCTACACTGAATTTATCTGAAAAATAAAAAAGTCGATATTAAGAAAAAAAATTGTAAATGGAAGATTATAAGAGAGGGTTTCTCGTGCTGGCAAAAGTTACTGGCGTGCCATGTTTGGCACGCGTGCCAGGGGTTGCCCACCCCTGCTCTAGTAACAAGTAAACAACCATGACAGAGGATAAAATATAGTAAAAAGCAAAAACCAAACAATAACAAGTGGAAAACTTGGCCGGCCTCTTTCAGTGATTGGAAGTAAAAATAATTCAGAAGCAGCCACCTAGAAATGAACTTAAAGCCCCTTTGGTCTTATCCATTTCCAAGATAAATATTGCATTTGATAAAAATGATTCCAAAACCAAAGTTACAATTTTTGGAAGTCACCTTAATGGCAGGGCAGGCGGGATGGCGCTGTCCTGCCCTGCCTGCAGTATGCAAATTAGCCGCCATCTTTGTTGGCAGTTAATTTGCATATCACACCGATTAGCCAATGGGAGGCATAGCGAAGGTACGGTCAATTACCATGTTTGTCTATTATTAGATAGGATTATTTATTTATCTAAGATGCACCTACACTGAATTTATCTGAAAAATAAAAAAGTCGATATTCAGAAAAAAAATGTAAATGGAAGATTATAAGAGAGGGTTTCGCATGCCAGCAAAAGTTACTGGCGTGCCATGTTTGGCACGCGGGCCAGGGGTTGCCCACCCCTGCCCTAGACCCTTCAGTGCATGGGCTGACGCTCTAATCACTGAACAACACAGGTCAGGATCCTCTTTTTAAAAATCCATTTACATTTTCTCTTTTTAGAGAAATGTGGTCATGTTTTTTGACTTTTATTCTGTTGGTTTCCTAATGATTTGTAGAGACTATAAAGGAAGATTTTCCTCCTTTTTTTGTCTTTAAAATGTTTTTCCTGTAGGTTTTAAAGTGATTGCATTTATTAATTTTTTGTTTATAACTTTTATTTTTTTTCCCATCACTATTTATCCCCCTTACACCCTCCTCCACCTCCACCCATCCTCCCCCACCCCAAATCACCACACTGTTATCCATGAGTTCTCCTTTTTTTCCTTTTTTGCTCAATCCCTCCCCCCCTACATCAGAGCTGTCTGCTTGCTCTCTATAGAGTCTGTCTCTATTTTACTTGTTAGTTCAGTTCATTAAATTCCAAATATGAGCGAAATCATATGGTACTTGTTTTTTTCTGACAGGCTTATTTCACTTGGCATAGTGTTCTCTAGGTCCATCCATGCTGTCATAAAGGGTAAAATTTTCTTCCCTTTTGCAGCGGAGTAGTATTCCCACTGTGTAAATGTACCAATAGCTGTTTTAGCCACTCATCTACTAATGAACACTTGGGCTGCTTCCAAATCTTGGCTATTATAAATAATGCTGCAATGAACATAGGGGTACATATATTCTTTTGAATTAGTGTTTGCGGTTTCCTCAGATAAATTCCTAGACATGGAATTGTTGGGTCATAAGGCAGTTCAATTTGAATTGTTTGAGGTAACTCCATACTGCTTTCCACAGTGGCTTTACCAGTCTGCATTCCCACCAACAGTGTACCAGGGTACCCTTTTCTCCACATCCTCACCAGTACTTGTTTTTTGTTGATATATTGATGATAGCAATTCTGACAGGTTTGAAGTGATAATCTCATTATGGTTTTAATTTGCATTTCTCTGATGATTAGTGAGGTTGAGCATCATTTCATATGTCTCTTGGCCATATGAAGAAGTAACTATTCAGATCCTTTGCCCATTTTTTAATTGGATTGTTTATTTTTTTTAGTGTTGAGTTGTATAAGTTCTTTATAAATTTTGGATATTAACCCCTTATCAGATGTATCATTGGCGAATACGTTCTCCCATTTAGTGGGCTGTCTTTTCATATTTTGATGGTTTCATTTAGTTTGATGAAGTCCCATTTGTTTATTTTTTTCTTTTGTTTCTCTTGCTGGAGGAGATATATCAGAAAAAATATTGCTGAGAAATGTGTGAGATTTTACTTTGTATCATACTTAGAAAGTCATTTTTTACTTTGAGATTATAAAAAAGTCTTCTATATTTCCATCTAGTTCTTTTATGTCATTATTATGTTTGTCTTTGAGCCATCTAGAATTTATATTAGTTTAAGGTACAAAGTAAATATTTAAAATTATTTTTTTTCATATAGCTCTCTAGTTGTTTTGATACCTATTCTGTAATTATTATCTCCTGTGTTGAAGAACTAAGTAGAGAAAACGTTAATTAGCATAGTGCCTGGGACTTTAAAAACTAAATGATGAGAGTGTTGGTTATTGTGCTGGTGGTAGTTTTTCAGTTTTAAGGGGAGAAGGTTTGGGATGAGATTCCTATAAAGGTGGTAGATATAAGTGTGTTTATAGCTTGTGGAGACATAGCCAGAATAGTGTAAAAATATAGGAGAGAAGGAATGAAAGTTTTGTAAGGAAAAAGGTGAACTCCAGAGTGTGGACTAGAGGTTAGCCTTAATTGGAAAAAAGAAGGACTAGACTGGAAAAAAGAAGGTGAGGATGACTGAAGTAGGTATAGAATACTGTAGATGTGAAGGTGAAAATTGTTAGACTTTAAGAAAAAAGTAATTAAAGGCACTTAAATATGAAGGTAGATGTATTGTAAAATACTTGAGGAGAGTGAGAGATTTTGTATGTTCACTTTCTCTTCCTTCTCCCTTCTCTTACAGGTCACCCTTGCAATTATGGATATTTAAAAGAATCAGACAGTGTGGAGGGGGAGTCCCCCTCCTCACTCCCCCTTGGTGCTTGACTCCAGGAATAATATATAAACTGTGGAAACTTACTTTTAAAAAAACGAACTTGTATTTAATATAAATTTTATAGCGCTATTTATAATTTTTTGATTAAGTGCCAAAACCAATTGTACAAAGATTTATAGTTTTATATTGTTGCCATTAGGGTTTAAATTATAATCCTAAGCAGGCCATTCTCTATAAATTTTTCTGAGTAGCACCTTTGTGCCCTGTTTTTCATTTTAAAAAATTAGTTTTATCTAAAGAAATAGCAGTATAAAAACAATTAGGATGAATTCTTCCATCCCTGACTGCACATTAAAGTGTCGATCCCTGAAGCATGCTTTGGATGTCCTTTCTGTGGTAACCAAAGGGAGTGAAAACCAGATTAAGGCCTTTCTCTCCAGTCATTGTTATAATGCTGCGACTATCAAGGATGACTTTGGCAGAAATGCCCTCCACCTTGTTTCCTCCTGTGGGAAGAAAGGAGTATTAGAATGGCTTATTGAGAAAGGAGTGGATCCATTGGTGAAAGACAAGGAGTCAGGATGGACAGCGTTGCACAGAAGCATCTTTTATGGACATATTGACTGTGTTTGGTCTCTGTTGAAGGTAAGTGTAATTTGTTTATTTAAAACTATTATGTTTTTCTTGAAAGGAGGAGAGTAGAATACATCCCTATTCTATCCCATTAGAAATTATTTAGTTTCAAGATATTCTTTTTAATCCTAACTTTTTTGGTAATATATGGGCAGCAGTAGCCAGATAGCCATATTAAAGTAATTCAACTTAGCTCATAAGCAGTTTGGAGATATTAATAAATCTGGCACTTTTGCTGAAAACAATTCATGTCATCTTGGCCTCTCTTATTCCAGCCACAGCCGTGGTGACCAATTGTGCACAGGCTTCTAGCAGCTTTGTGTAGGTATAATCTGCATTTCGTTTCTGGCATGTATTGCATGCCTCTGATTTTATGCCCAGGGCTTTGCAAATGCATGACCAGGTAAAAGTTTGGGTGAGTTAAAATCCCTGTAAGAGCAGCTCTCCCTTAATGAAGAATGGGAACCTGGGAACCAGTGGTAAATACTTCCTTCCTCCTTTTGTCCCTTGATAGGACAGTTATTCTGTGGTATATTTTATAAGGTCCTGGTAGGATCATGCACTAGCCTCCTTAACAGTGGCCTATTCGGTAACACATCCTTGTATTGTTTTTTGATCTTCTTTCCTTGATTTACTCTCCTAGTCTCGGTACTGCTTTCTAGGATGTCTTCCCAAGGAAATTACCTGTGTGCCAGTCTAGCTTATGCTTTGTTTTGGGGAAGACAGTAAAAACAAACAGATAGACATTTCCAGTAGTGTTACTAGTGGAATAGATGTATCTAAAGTCCATTTGCTCCTTGTAGGGCATTGGCATGAAATGCTCAGGCTTATAAACCTGGTATATACTTAGATGCTTTTTATTATGCTAATGGATTTATCTACTGTTTTGGGGCTCTTTAAAGAGTTGTTTTTTAATCCTTACCAGAAGGTGTGTTTTTATTGATTTTTAGAAAGCGGGGGGACTGGTGATAAAGAGAGAAACATCGATGTGAGAAAGAAACATTGATTGGTGGCCTCCTATATGCATCCTGCCCAGGAATTGAACCTGCTACCTTTTGGTGCAGGAGATGAAGCTCCAACCAACTGAGCCACACTGGCCAGGGCAAGAGTTGATTTTTGAAGAAATGGGATAGAGTACACACTGGTCGTCCTGCTACTTTTAGAATTTAAGATAAGCATGTTAAAGTTTCAGAGCCCACCATTTCTAAAGCCAAAAAAATGTCCCTAGTCCTTTATGTAGGTTGGGCTACTTAGGGTAACACAGTATATGTAGTCTTACTAGTGTTCAGTTGGTATAAGTAAAGTTTAGAACAAATTGACAAAACTTTCAAAATAAACTCTCCAGGCATCTAAGTTTCTGGGATCCCATTTGTCATTCATAGCTTGCAACACTCTGCCCTAGAATCTACCTGCCATACTCTGAAAAAGGCCAAGCTTAGGTCTTCCCATATGGATTTATTGTGTCTAATTTTTTTGAAAGCAGTAAGCAACATAGTTTTAAATTTGTTATGATCTTGGATCACTTCTGATTTTTGTTTTACTTATTTTCTCACTAACTTGAATGTTTTTTGTTCATTGACAGTCCTTGTGAAATCAGGTATAATAACCGTCTGGAACATAATAAAGTTCCAGATGGTTATAATTGATTTTAGTTTATAGAATCCATTGTTACGAGGTAATAGGGGATTTCTCTTTCCTGAGTAACCCAAAACTAAGCATGCCAACATGTCACAGAGTTTAAAAACTTCATGGTTCATCTCAGCCTATAACTATCCAGACAAACTCTGTGTGTGAACAGGCAGTGATGATTCGCACCAGTTAAAATAGAGGTGAGTGTTAGTAATTGCTTAATGCAGCAGTTCTCAACCTGTGGGTTACAACCCCTTTGGCAGTCGAACAACCCTTTCACAGGGGTCGCCTAAGACCATCCTGCATATCAGATATTTACATTACGATTCCTAACAGTAGCAACATTACAGTTATGAAGTAGCAACGAAAATAATTTTATGGTTGGGTCACAACATGAGGAACTGTATTTAAAGGGCCAGAAGGTTGAGAACCACTGGTTTAATGTCTTATAAAAATACCAGAAAATATTAGAAGTTATTCTTTAATTTTTTTTAAATATATATTTTTAGTGATCAGAGAGAAAGGGAGAGGGAAATGGAAACAATGATGAGGAAAAATCATTGATTTGTTGTCTCCTGCACGCCCCCTACCGGGGATCAAGCCCACAACCTGCGTATGTGCCCTGACTGGGAATCGAACTGTGACCTCCTAGTTAATAGGTTGACACTCAACCACTGAGTCACACAGGCCGGGCAGAAGTTATTTTTGAAAAGGAGTACATTTTATATTTTATTTATTTAAAACATATTTTTATTGATGTCAGAGAAGAAGGGAGAGGGAGATAGAAATAAATATCAATGAGATAAATTAATTGGCTGCCTCCTGCATGCCCCCTACTGGGGATTGAGCCTGAAAACCGTGCTTATGCCCTAACAAGGAATCAAACCCTGACTTCCTGGTTCATAGGTCAATGCTCAACCACTGAGCCACACCGGCTGGGCATACATTTTACATTTAAGAAACTGTAATGAAGTAACAGTAATATGATTTGAACATAGCTCTCTATCACCCCTTACCCTCATTATGATTTAAAAGACAGAAAGTGTGGTGATAGGAAAAGGGTGTTCTATTTCATGTTTGAATTTTAATTGTAGAGATATAAAGCTATATAGATTACTTTAAATTCACCCTTAAACACACACACGAAACCAAAATTAAACAATGCTACAAATTTAAGGAAAAACATGAAAACACATCACAAAAATAGAAATACAAGAATATAATTGTCTCAATGTCAATAATAGATACAATAGAATTCAAGGCAAAAAGATATGGAACATAGTTGATCACATTATGTTTATGTACAGAAAATCCTATAAATATTTTTCTGCCATTGCCTTGATATCTTTTTTTTTTAAATTCTCACCCGAGGATATTTTTCCCATAGAGAGAGTAGAAGGGAGGGGGAGAGACAGAGAGAAACATCGATGTGAGAAAGACATACTGATTGGTTGCCTCCCACTTACGCCCCAACTGGGCCAGAGATGAGCCTGCAACTGAGGTATGTGCCTTTGACCTGCATTGAACCTGGGACCCTTCAGTCCATGGGCTAACACTCTAACCAGTTAGCCACACTGGCCAGGGCTCATTTTGATTTGAAATGTCACTTATTTCTTCATATTTTCTGTCGTTCCTTAGTCCACCAAGAATTGGATATTTGATTTCTCTTAGTTCTCTGTGTGAGAAAAATAATGTGTTTGGTCGTAGGAGATCCTTGTTATTCAATGTTTATTTTTTAAATGTTTTTATGAGCTTAATCTGTATTTTTGATAAATAAGAATAAAATTAATGATTATAGGTAAATGGTTAAAAATACATGCATACAAATATATATATATATAATCTTCTCTTTTTTTCTCTCTCTCTTTCTCTCTCTCTCTCTCTCTCTCTCTCTCTCTCTTTTTTTAGCATGGTGTTAGTCTGTATACCCAAGATAAAGAAGGCTTGTCAGCTTTGGATCTTGTAATGAAGGATAGACCAAATCATGTAGTATTCAAAAATACTGGTAAGAAAATTCCACACATATATATTCCATTAAGATGCAGCTTAGAAAACTTTAATGATATTTTATTCTTGTTAAATATCTGAGGAAATTTGTGTTTATATCTCTGCAAAGAAATTCTACTTTGGTAAATGTGGATTGATAATTTTGGTTCTCCAGAACACTTCTATTTTGCATTTTTCAATTTTAATCTATTTTATGTCTATACAAGTAAAAACAGCCTACAAGAGGGAAGGCATTTAGAATTTTAGCTACTGTAAAGTCATTAGTGTGCATCTAGAAAATAGCATCAACATTTAAGGTAGAGGGAAAAAGGAAATGATTCTTCCACCTACACATTCTTCTAATTCTACGTATGCCTCCAATTTGCCCTTTGAGCTCTGGAAGTAGAAATTGGCTGAAAAAGAGAAGAGATTTAAATGGGGCACTCTATAATTTTCATTTAGTGATCAAGCTAAATTCTTCATTTTATTTCTACCTTGGATACTATATTATAAAGAAATTATATGAGCCTTCCAAAATAAAAATGAAGATTCATATCATAAACTTAGCTATGATTAAGTTTTATCCTAGTTTAATGGGTACCTTAATCAATACAGACAGTCCTCAGGTTACGTCGGACTCGACGTACGTCGTTTTGTGGTTATGTCGCCATCTCCCATTTATTTATTAAAAAAAAAAGTTCCGTCATTTTGACGTATGTACATATGTGCTTTATGTTTTTTAATTATTTATTTACCACAAGTAAAGGTCGGGAATTGTTATCTTTCCTTTAATTTTTTTTTACTGTTTCACTTCATTACTGCTGTGTATGTGCTCCATGTGATGGGTTCCCACTTACGGCGAAAAAATCGCGTTATGTCGTGCCGTAGGAACGGATCTCCGATGTAACCCGAGGACCTACTGTAGTTTTATTTACATCAATAAGGAGCAAGCTATTGAAAGTTAATATTTCTAGCCTGGCTGGGCATGGCTCAGTGGCTGAGCATTAACTTATGAACCAGGAGGTCATGATTTGATCAGGGCACAAGTCCTGGTTGCAAGCTAGATCCCTAGTGGGGGGCGTGTAGGAGGCAGCCAATCAATGATTCTCTCTCATTGATGTTTCTCTCCCTCCTTCACCCTTCCCCTCTGAAATTAATAAAAATATATTAAAAAAAAAAGAAAGTTAATGTTTCTGTAGGAACAGTAATTAATATCACATTTGCTTTATTTAGTACCTTTATATATATGTGTGTTAATAACTTTTTATGTTTTAAGTATTATTTTCATGGAGACTAAGTGGTTATGGCAGGTGCTGTTTTACTCATTTGGCAGTTAAACTTTAAACTTTAGTTAAACTTTAGAAACAAAGAACAAATATTAGATTGCTTACATTGAGGCAGGCCTATGCTGATTTGGATTTTCTGATTTCTGTTCTTAGAATTATATAATATATTAGTAGATTCATAATTTAAAAGAGAATGTTGGCAACATCTTTCTAAATATGGTGGTTAAATTTCTGTAAAGAGTCATGTGAGAGGTAAAATGATTAGTGGAATATATCTATAATTTAACTACACTAATATTTGTTTTAAAATATAAAAGTATAAAATTAATTTTCATTTTAGATCCTACAGATGTCTACACTTGGGGAGATAATACAAATTTCACCCTGGGTCACGGAAGCCAGAATAGCAAACATCATCCAGAGTTGGTGGATCTGTTCTCCAGGAGCGGGGTTTATATTAAACAGGTATTTTGAAGTACAATCTAAGTACTTTTAGAATTAAAAGGTACTTTGTATTTGATAGCTCATCTTTTCATTTAACTTATGTTAACTTTGTTGAAGGTATGATAATCTATTTGAATGAAGGAATCAATCAACAAATTTACTAATTTATTTTAGATTTTGTTAGCCTTAATCATATCTATACTGTGTAAAATAGTGTAAAACTGAGATCTTTTTCGAGCACTGTTAGAAATTCGAAGGCACTATACAGATATTAATTTAATTTTAAAAAGGTAGAGCTTCTGTTGATTTGTAGCTTTTGTTTCTGTGTAACATAAAATTAGAATTTTTCAAGTTGTTTCTCAAGTGAATTCATTGTTGAAGCTCAGTATTACTAGTTTTAGATAAGTGAACCTGAGTTCTTAAATATAAGTAATTACAAAGTTAATTGATATAATTGTAAAGATTTTATCTTGAGTCTTTTATCATTATGCTGGATGTTATCTTTCACTTCTATGGATCTTATTACTGTTAACATATTCATCTTTCTCTTACCACTTTGTGTGTGTGTTTATATCTCTCACTCTCCCTTTCTCTCTCTAAAATCAATTAAAAAATATAAATGCAAATAATTTTTAAAAATAAGAAAAAAGGATTATTAAGTGGTATTAACATAAAATAAGTATGCTGCACATTAGATGCATTGAAAATATCAGTGTGGCCTGGGGGTTAGGTATGTAAGTACATGCATATTTGAAACTTCTATTGGTTTCTAGTTATTGCCTTCTGCTGATGCAGTTCAACCATTTCAGTACTCTTGTCTTCTGGTAAGAATGTGTTGATATGTAAGTGTGCTATTAAAGATATATTAGACAAAATTAGAGAAATAAAAAGGACATACTGTCTACCCCACATTCCCCATGTATAGCTGATGTTTTAAAAAATACTTTTACCTTAAAACATTTCCATAATTTAATAACATATATCATTCTTTGATGATTGTTATGCTTCATATTGCATTCTGCTCAGTTCTTGCTGTTTGGGAAACAACTGGCTTCTACTTTTTGTAGTTGAAGACTTAGGATTTGCATTTTCCTTTGTTTAGTCTCTTCTATGGGTAACCCGTGCTAATTTCTTCTTTGTTCTTTTTTTTATGTGTCTGTTTTTAGACATAGTTTTAAAATAAAATATGTATATTTGTAATTTTTATTACAGAAAACTTGAAACATGTACAAAGTAGAGAGAATACTCTGAATACCAATGTACCCATCATCCAGCTTAAACAGTTAGCAATAATCTATTATTAATTTTAAATAAAATTAAGGATGTTTTATTTGGAGAATTTTAATAATATCCTCTTGTTGTCCCACAGGTGGTGCTTTGTAAATTTCACTCAGTGTTTCTGTCTCAGAAGGGGCAGGTCTATACCTGTGGTCATGGTCCTGGAGGACGTTTAGGCCATGGAGATGAACAGACATGCTTGGTAATTGATATATTTAGGTAACTTTAGTAAAATTTTGATAAACTGAAAGCTTGCATTAACCAAAAAATTTTTTTAGCCAAATACCAGTATAAGGAGAAAATAATGTACCAATTAGTAATAGATTTTTTAAAAATATATTTTTATTGATTTCAGAGAGGAAGGTAGAGGGAGAGAGATAGAAATATCAAGGATGAGAGAGAATCATTGATCAGCTGCCTCCTGCACATTCCCCATTGGGAACTGAGCCTGCAACCCAGGCATGTGCCCTGAACAGGAATTGAACCTGTTTCATAGGTTGACACTCAACCACTGAGCCACACCGGCCAGGCCCCAATTGGTAATAGATTTTTAACAATCAATGATTTTTCTAGTATATCATGTTCAAATTAGATATGATGCAAAATTGTGAAGCATCAAGGAAAAATTTTCTTTTTATAGCAAATATTGGGAAGGGACTACTGGTATATTTACCGTCGATTAAAGGGTATTTTAAAAAGGAGAGAGAGCCCTAGCCATTTTGGCTCAGTGGATAGAGCGACGGCCTGAAGACTGAAAGGCCTCAGGTTCGATTCTGGTCAAGGGCACATGCCTGGGTTTCGGGTTCGATCCCCAGTGTGGGGGGTTGGGGGGCATGCAAGAGGCAGCTGATCAATGATTCTTATATTATATAAAACAATAATGTCTTGTATAGTGTTAGGTGTTTTTTTTTTTCTTTCTTTTTTTTAATCCTCACCCGAGGATATTTTTCCATTTATTTTTAGAGAGAGTGGAAACGGGAGAGACAGAGAGAAACATCAGTGTGAGAGAGATACATCAATAGGTTGCCTCCCCCATGCACCATAACTGGGGCCGGGGATCGAGCCTGCAACCTCGGTATGTGCCCTTCACTGGAATTGAAACCTTCAGTCTGCAGGCTGACATTCCAACCACTGAGCCAAAACGGCTAGGGTGTAGCTTCCTTTTTTGGGGGGAGTTTATTATATAGTTTATTCTGTTAAGGAATTGTCATAAAGCCTTAACAGCCCTGTAAGTTATAGGCATTATTATCCTCATTTTATATACAATGACAATAGTAATAATAGCAATCATTTATTGGTTGCTTATTCTGTGCCAGAGACTGTAGTGTTATATACTTAACAACTTATCTACTTCTAACACCAATCCAGTTATCATCTAAAATACTATTATAGCCCAGTTGGGATGGTTGAATGTGACCTATGAACTAGAAGGTCATAGTTCAATTCCCAGTCAGGACACATGCCCAGGTTTCGGGGTAATCCCCAGTGGGGGAAGTGCAGGAGGCAGCCGATCAATGATTCTCTCTCATCATTGATGTTTCTATCTCTCTCTCCCTTCTTCTCTTAAGTCAATAAAAATTAATAAATAAAATGCTATTACAATTTTGTGTTCAGGTGAAGAAAATGAACTACTGAGAAGTTGAGATTTGATTTTCAAATAGCTAGCAAATGTCTCATGGAAGGGATGCATTGTTTCCTGTATTTTTTATTTATTTTTTCAATATACCAATGAGTTCTTTGGCTGAAGAGCTCCCTTTATACCAAACAAATTTGTACTTGGTGTATACTAAGGGCTCAAAAATTATTTGTTGCGTTAAATTCTTTTGTTACAGTGTTTTACTAGGGGTTTTGTGTTTTACTAATAATTCCTTGCTGAATTGTAGAATTTATCATGATAGAGCAATGTACCAGTCATGTCATTTTACTAGACATAGTATTATCAGATTCTATTTGTATATCTATATAAATGCTTATTAAACTAAAGTTAATTTTATTTTGTAGGTCCCTAGGCTTGTGGAAGGGCTGAGTGGTCATAATTGTTCCCAAGTGGCAGCTGCTGAGGATCATACTATTGTATTAACTGAAGATGGATGTATTTACACATTTGGTCGCAATACTTTTCATCAATTAGGAATTATTCCTCCACCTTCCAGTTGTAATGTACCCAGACAGGTAAACTTCTCTTTTTTTAAACAATAAGGTGGCTATTTGCTATAAAACCTGTATGGACAAAAGGATGGAAGGTATTGACAGAGCAACTTACTTTTCTTACACTGAGTGGCCAGATTATTATGACCACCTGACATTTGTAGGCAAATTAGCTATAATTTTCGCGCTGAAGTTGCTAGAGGGCCAGACCATTATAAATAGGGAAGCAGGTTGTTTACCACAACAGTAGAAGTGATTTTTTTCTGAAGATATGGGTAAACAATGCGATTTAACAACCTTTGAACGTGGGATATATTTGAACGTGAGTGGCCAGGTTATTATGACCACCT
>NW_005361873.1:1627537-1630733 GCF_000412655.1 Myotis brandtii | reverse complement strand
GTCGTGGTAAACAAACCTGCTTCCCTATTTATAATGGTCTGGCCCTCTAGCAACTTCAGCGCAAAATTATAGCTAATTTGCCTACAAACATCAGGTGGTCATAATAATCTGGTCACTCAGTGTATATTCAGTGATACATATTTTTCACAGGAGAAATTAAACATGGTACAAATTAACATTTTTTTTGGAGTAAGAAAGAAAGCACTTGGTAAATTAGGCACCAAACTGCCTTAAACTTCTAAGTATTCATAAACCAAGGGGGACCCAGATTTTTGGGGTTTAAGGCCCTCCTTATAAAAACAAACAAACAAATAGCCCTGGCCTGTGTTAGAGCATCGGCCCACACACTGAAAGTGTCCCTGGTTCCATTCCCAGTCGAGAGTACCTGGTCCCGGTTGGGGTTTGTGCGGGAGGCAACCAATCGATGTGTCTCCTACATCGATGTTCCTCCCTCCCTCCCACTCTCCCTCCCCCTTTTCTTCTCCCTTCCCCTCACCCTCTCCTACTCTTTCTAAAAATCAGTGGAAAAAATAATCCTCAGGTGAGGATTAACAACAATAACAAAAAATAATTTAAATAATAAAAACACCGAGTTTATAAATACAAAATGGGCTATGCAAATGAGGCACCTAAAAGCCTAAGCATATTGGCTTCATGATAAATCTACCTCTGCACAGAAATCACACCTGGCAAGCTGATGTGATGGAATATAGATAAAAACGCCACTGCTCTTTGTTCTACTTTCCCCCTCCAATTTGTACAGCTACCACCAGAAAGTACTCTTTCCTCAACTCAGGGACCTAGTACACAGAAGTGGGACTGATGTTCTAAATTAATGTTACTGGAATCATCGCCCATAATAAATGTGTTTTCAACTCACAATATTATGTATTTCAAATGTTAAATCTCTTCACTGGATTTAATCCTCTGGATTTAAAGTTATTATTAGATACACGTTTGTAATAAGCTTTAAATCCAATGATTTCCCATTTGGGATGATTAATGAATCAATAAGAATTACCCCAAAATAATTGGAGGTAGTTTTCAATCTGTGGTACTTCTTTTTTTTTTTTCCAATCCTCACCCGAGTATATATTAGAAAGAGTAAGAGAGAAAGAGGAAGAGAGGCAGGCATTGAAGCAAGAGAATCATGGATCGGTTGCCTCCTATACGCACCCCGACCAGGGATCAAACCCACAACCTAGTGCTTTGACCAGGAATTGAACATGCAACCCTTTGGTGCACTGGACAGCACTCCAACCAACGGAGCCACCCGGCAGGCACATCCAATGTGTGGTACTTTTTAAAAGATCGAATTCTTCCCACTGGAATCTGTGGATATTTAATCATTTTGTAAGACTTCTTTAGGAATGGTAGACACTTCCATTTGTATTCTCATTGTCGGAGCTCTAGGTTGATAGGACCATATCTGAGTATTCTCAAGTGGGGGCAGTTTTGTTCCCCAGGAGCTATTTGGCCATGTCTAGAACATTTTCAGTTATAACTAGGGGCAGGAGTGGGAGTGGTGCTACTGGCATCTAGGAATGCCTTAGAGTCTAGGGATGCTGCCAAATCTTCTACAATGCCTAAGACAGTCTCCGACAGCAAAGAATCATCTGGCCCAAAATGTTATTAGTGCCATGAATGAGAGACCCTGGATATGTCAAATTTAAAAGCACCATATTTTCTAGCAAGAATGAATATGCCTGTTTTGCATATTGCTTTTTATATATTAAAACTGCTGACATAAAGTGGCTGCATCAGAATGTCTTACATTCTGAGAAGAGTTGGGGTGTTAGTGCTAACATTTATTAGGGACAACTGCCACGAGCACTTGAGGGAGCACTGGTAGCACATATGCCATATATTTGCTCTGTTTTACTGGATCTTTGCAAAATTGTACTAGTTAATAGATGTATAGTAAACTGCAGTCTTATTTGTCTTTTGTAATAGATGCAGGCAAAATATCTGAAAGGAAGGACAATCATTGGAGTAGCAGCAGGCAGGTTTCATACAGTGCTATGGACTAAAGAAGCTGTTTACACTATGGGACTAAATGGTGGACAACTGGGTAAGAAATCTTTGATGACACTATCTGAAAAGTAAATTGGATTCTTAAAATGGATATTTTGTGACTTGTATATTTGTGTAACTTTTTAGGTTATTTGCTAGATCCCAATGGAGAGAAGTGTGTAACTGCTCCTCGTCAAGTCTCTGCCCTTCATCATAAGGACATCACTCTGTCTTTGGTTGCTGCAAGTGATGGGGCCACAGTCTGTGTTACTACAAGGGGAGATATTTATTTACTTACAGACTATCAGTGCAAGAAGATGGCTTCCAAGTATGTGTATTTCTCTGAAAGAAACATAATTCTTGGTTTGTGATACAATCATCATTGGTTCATGTGTAGTCTTGTTTATATTGTGCACTTATTTATTTTAAAAAGATGTTAATCATATATCATGGACCCAGTCCAAGTGTTTTTACCTGACTGGTATATTTTTAATCTTTGTATAGCCAGCCTATTATTATCTGAAAGCATGTTATAGTAGCATTCAGTAAACTAGCAGTTGGCCAATCAAAATGCCAGTTAAAGTGGAGAATCGTAACATGAAGGTTTTAAGTATGGATGGGTCCACCAATTAGAGTTCCCTGTGTTTCCTGCATAAGTCATACTTACTAGTTTAATGTGTCATCTATGATTTCATTTTGAATGATTTAAGGAACAAGTGCTTAAAAACAATTGTGAAGTAAAGTGCAGAATCCTATAATTTTCATACATTTTCAATCTTTTACAGTTGATTAATCCATATCTGATATAACAGCTTTTTTTTTTTGCTACTCATATTTATCATGTCATTCCTAAATATTTAACTTTTATAGAGAACATTCTTTCAGACTAATATCTTATTGGTTTACATAATATTTCTTTATATGCTATAATAATCTACACTAATAAAAGAGAAACATGGTAATTGGCGTACGACCACTACCCTTTTCATTGGCTAATCAGTGAGTATATGCAAATTAACTGTCAGCCAAGATGGCGGCCGGCAGCCAGGCACTGAAGCGAGCAGGGAGGCTTGCTTGCTGCGAACTCCAATGTTCCTCGCCTCAGTTGCCGGCCTCTCAACTGCAACTCTAAGCAACTATGTACTATGTTGCAAATAAGAAGCTAAACAAAACACCAGAAACC
>NW_005361873.1:1611140-1626830 GCF_000412655.1 Myotis brandtii | reverse complement strand
CCACGGGCCCTGCTCTGTGCCTGATAGGGGGGAGCTCCCCAACCCCCTGATTGGCCCTGCTCTGTGTGTGACAGGGGGCGGTGCCCCAACCCCCCAATCGGCCCTACCCTGAGCGTGACTGAGGGTGGCATTGCAACCTCCCGATCCGCCCTGCTCTGTGCATGACGGGGCGGCGCCCCAACTCCCCAATCGGCCCTGCTCTGAGCCTGACCAGGGGCTGCACTTAGGGATTGGGCCTGCCCTCTGCCACCCGGGAGCAGGCCTAAGCCAGCAGGTCGTTATCTCCCGAGGGGTCCCAGACTGCGAGAGGGCACAGGCCGGGCTGAGGGACCCCCCTCCCCCCGCCCCCCGAGTGCACAAATTTTTGTGCACCGGGCCTCTAGTAATAATAATAATACTAATAAATACAAGTAGAGAAATAGATCTTTGACCCTGGAAGAGTATAGCTCAATTAGTGGAAGCAGTAGTGTGCAGGAATTCTAGAGAGTAGCCATCTAACTTAAAAAGTAATCAGGCATTGAAATTGAAATATAATGAAATGTGTTTTTGCTAATATAAATAAAATGGTAACTTCATAAATAGATATCATCCCTGAAATTAACTCATGAGCAGAAAATGTCAATCATCAATTTGTTACAACTTCTGTGTATAACAATTGAAAGGTTATCTATTGTAGGTTATATTTGTTACAGAAACATGAAAATGTGAGCATACATGTTCCTTAGAACTGACTAGGTTTTTTGTCAATATGAGGTGATTTGTGGAATATTAAGGTTTAGTTAACATTTATAAAACTTGCCCTCACGACATTAAATTACATAAGTATATTATAGCCAAGTTTTCACTAAGAAAATTCTTTTGTTGCAGATAGTTACAACATAGTAATTTTGAAATGAAAAAAATCTTAAATGCAGATAGAATATCTTAGAGGGAGGATAATCATAGGAGTAATAGCAGGTTTCACACAATACTATAGGCATATCCCATGTGCAGACATAATGAAATGTGTGGTTAGTGGGTGAGTTATTAAATTAATAATATTGATAATTTTCATGGTTTCTGTATCTATTTAGGGTTGTCCATATTTGAAACTAAGGATTTCTGTTTTGTTTTGAGGTTTAAAATTTTTCTTTTCTGTTAAAATGCAAATACACTTAGGAACTTTTAGCTTTATCAGTTTTTTAAACTAGAATGAATGTGTGCATTAGCAAGCTGGGCTTTAGGTGTTCAATGTGTGTATCTGTATGGGGAGAGGCTTTTGGGAGAAAAGGATTGCCATAGAAAAAAACAGCTGTTGTATAGGGGAAACTTATAGAAAGAGAGGGACTAAGAATACCAAAGGCTAAATCATCTTCCCTCCCTTTCACAATATCGCCCTAAGTTATTATTTGAATAGTAATTTCTTAAAAGTTGAGCATGTGTATTTTAGAGAACATAATGTATATTTTTTTCCCCCCTAAACAGCTAAACTTGAAAAAGGTTTCTTGTATCTGGGGGGCGTCTGAAATAAAGTAGAAAGAGAGGGACTAAGAATACCAAAGGCTAAATCATCTTCCCTCCCTTTCACAATATCGCCCTAAGTTATTATTTGAATAGTAATTTCTTAAAAGTTGAGCATGTGTATTTTAGAGAACATAATGTATATTTTTTTCCCCCCTAGACAGCTAAACTTGAAAAAGGTTCTTGTATCTGGGGGGCGTCTGGAATATAAGGTTGATCCTGAACATTTGAAAGAAAATGAGGGTGAAAAAATTTGTATTCTTGCAATGGATGGAGCTGGAAGGGTGAGTATATATTTATGCAAAAGTGTAGTAATCTTAATGTCAGTTGATAGCTGTGGAGGACCTGATAATATGTAAACGTATTTCCACGATAGTGATGACTTCTATTGACTTTGTTTCTCAATTTGTTTTGACATTCAGTACTAATTAGTATGGAGCTGGTATTTTAAAGAAATAAGATGACGTTTAATATTGCAAAGTACTGCTTTGTTAAACTGTAGTTTAAAATATCATTTACTGTGCTTAAAATGGAAATAAGTAAGGGATTTTGATGGGTTTTATATGTACACAGTATTGATAAATATCAATACTGTGTAAATGAATTACATAGATATGAACTATGTTATGTAACTACTCTTTAAAAAAAGTAAAGCAGGCAATATTAAAAATTTGATGCATAATTGAAATTTTTTTCCACAGATTCAGTTTTAAATAAATGTATACATAATATATATATGCAGATATTATAACTATCGTATATAAAAGATAATGCATTTCTAGATCACTATATAAACAATCTTATTTCTTTTCATTGAAGTAAATACTATAGAGTTTTAATTTTAGTTCCCTTTGTAAACATACCAGTATATTTCTTTAATAAAACTGTTAATTAAAAAATATATATTATACATTAGTACACTGAAAAAATTTTATACTGACTAGAAAAACACAGATTGCTTTCGGCTTTTTGCTATAAAACAAATCATACAATTAGAATGTTTTTCTGATGTGTATAAAGTGCTGTGAATTTTGACATTTTAGAATTTGAAGAATTAAAATCATAAGGCTTCACCTACAGGTACACTACAGGCATAAACCTATTGTAGTTGATCATTTTAATAGAGGGAACTACTCTAACTTGTAGATGGAAGGGAGCAGAGGCATGGGATTGCATAAAATCTTGAGTATAAAAAACTTACTTTGACTTTGGGGTGTGTTTCATTTATATTAATATGACTTATACCTCTGGATATTTACTTGCTTAAAATTAGTCTTACATTAAAAACCAAACTGTGAAGGAATCAATATAGTCTTTTTGTGTGTGCATAACTTTTGAGTAATTTTGGTAGATACCATTTTGTGCTTTATTTTCTTAGTTATGAGAGGATTGAACTTTTAAAATCAGCACTGTTAAAATATTTCAAATGAAATCTTATTTGAAATGCTAATCTATGAAGCAGATAAAAGGGTAGCTGTTCTGGATAAAGCTGTGTTGGGAAGCCCAGCATCCCATCTCTTTATTTTCAATATCCTTGAGCAGCAGTCCTTAAGCCATTTCTCATGAATACTATGGTTTGCAGAACCACTAGGAAGCCATTAAACCAAGCATGTCAAACTCTATGATGATTATTTCTGTCTCTAAAGTTTTGTGTTCGTAATATAATTTAGTTATACTTTTGTTTTCTTTAGAATCAAGTTTGGATTTTCACAGGATGCTTTTCATTCTTCTTGTAAACAGATAGTACTACAGCAAGTTTGATACCTAAGTTTTACCTATAAGATTTTTGTGTTTCTTTAGTATTATAGCAGTTCTGTATGCCCAAAACAAGCAATACTGAAAATTAATTAAGAGGAATGTCTTTGAAGGATATTTAATACTTACTGTTTGCTTGATGTACTTTTTCTGAAAGACATTTCTTAAAAACCATCTTGACCTTTTTTTTTTTTTTTAAATCATATATGAGCGTTGAGCGTTTATTCCAGTATTGCCGGCAGTATGGGAGAGCCGCAGGTCATCCACAAAAATCTGCTCTGCAGACCCCCATAAGCCAGCTGCTTATATAGGATAGGACAAAGATCACGTGGGAAAGTAGGGGGCTGGAGTGGGAATCCACTGTTGGGCAACAAGGTTGTTAATCTTTCCATGATAATAGGCAGTTCTTGAATGAGAATGGTTCCAAGGTTGACTCCCAGGTCCTAGGTTGACTCCCAGGTCCTGGGAGGCGTACAACTCCCAGCCAGGTCAGAATGTCTTTAGTTTAACCAACACAAGGCAATCATGGTTAACAGCATGATTAATATTTCCTCTAATCATAGCTAGTCCCCAATATTCTATTTTTGCTCCTAACATTTCTCCACTGCTATTTCTATCATTTCATATCTGTGAGATTAGTATTAGATGAAAAAGTCTCATCCTGCTGGACTGCATTTGCTTTTGCCTTGAAAGCAGGTCCCAGGGATGGAATACACCAAATGCAGGATCTTGGATATATTTTCTATTTACTGAGAATTGTCAGAAAGATTAAAACAGTACATTCCTTTAAATTTCTCACAACCATTATTATGCTGCAACAGCAAATAATCTATTGATGCCTGATTTTCTAGAACTGCCTCCCTGACCTGGCTCAGCTCTTGATTTATCCCATATATAGCCCTGGAGGTAACATTCAGGGTTTTTACTATGCTACAAGCCAGCTGGGTCACTTCCTACATTAAGGGAGCCTACCATTACCAGCATAACAAAAATGATCAAAGCAATATATGCAGCAGGGCTCCACAGGTGGAGATCATCATTGCAGTCCGGTGCCACGGCCTTGAGAAAGTCTCTTTTGGTTCAGACCCTGTGATGTTTCTGAGACATAAAGACAGTCATTCGTACTAAGGAACAGGGCCCTCCGGTGCTGTTGGTAGGGAGTTAACCCAGATATCAGAAACCAACCAGCCAGTAGCTTAGTATGTCCATTACTATAAGGGAAGGTGAAATTATCAGAACAATTCATATTGTAGTTATTAGATACTGAAAGACAATAACTAGGACACTTAGTAACAGTCAGACATTTGCTACAGGGAACTACTGCAGTAACCTTGCATCCTTTTCCCAGACAGTGGGTCTCAACATATAAAGGTCCCTGTGTATGACTTCCAAAATGAATGGAATAGTTCTGTATATTATCAGTATGTGTCCCAACTACTCAGCAAAATGTAAAGGTCAGATCTACACAGATTCCTCCACTACCAGCTTCAGAGCAATTGGAGTGGTGAGAAGCACCCCTCAGGGTCTAGTCCAGCCGTGGGCAAACTACGGCCCGCGGGCCGGATCCGGCCCGTTTGAAATGAATAAAACTAAAAAAAAAAAAAAGACCGTACCCTTTTATGTAATGATGTTTACTTTGAATTTATATTAGTTCACACAAACACTCCATCCATGCTTTTGTTCCGGCCCTCCGGTCCAGTTTAAGAACCCATTGTGGCCCTCGAGTCAAAAAGTTTTCCCACCCCTGTTCTAGTCCATTTCTCCCCTAGTTGGCCATTGTCCTTGCTCTGCTCAGGTCTAACTGCCTACCACATTCCCAGGGACCTTGGCTCTGAATACTTTCAGAGAAAAGGGACACAGGATCTCTTGTGTAACTGCTTCGTGCTGAGTAGGGACGAAGTTTTCCCTTCAGAGCCAAGAGATCCTTACTCTCTGTCAGAGGGACGATGAGGCCTGGGCACAGAAGGAGGTGGCAATGGTGCCTAGAGGTGGTATTCCCAGAGTCTGAGTAGGGCTTGTAACCTGAAAAGACTGCCATGAACCATGTGACCAAGCAAGGTACCAGGCTTTCTCCAAGGTGCTCTTATTGGCTTCATTCCTTAAAGCTTTCTGGTGACATCCAGAGTCTGGGCATGTCTCTATCAGACATGACATTCCAGTCAAAGTCTTGGTTAGTATAGCCACAATTGGAAACAGGTATTACTGAATTCATGCAAAGAAACATATTGCCACTTATTAAAAGTTCTGCAGAAGGAACATTGAAACATATTATTCGGAACTTTATTTTAGAAACATTACCTCTTGATTTCAGTTTTTGGTTGATCACATGCTATAGTGCTTTATATTCCAACTAGAGGCCCGGTGCACGAATTTGTACATGGGTGGGGTCCAGCTGGCCTGCCCTGATTGAGGGGACATGGGAGGTTGGCCGGCCGGCCCCAACCCCGATTGGGGTGGGGGGGCGGCTTGCCCTGACAGGGGCCGATAGGGCCAGGCCAGTAGGGGGGAGGGGCCTTGGGCGGTTGGCCAGCCAGCCCTGCCCCCTGGTTGAACTCCCAGTCGAGGGGATAATTTGCATATTAGCCTTTTATTATATAGGATGTAATTTGGTTTATTTTAGGTGTTTTGCTGGAGATCAGTCAGCAGTTCTCTGAAGCAGTGTCGGTGGGCTTATCCACGCCAAGTCTTCATTTCTGATATTGCTTTAAATAGGAATGAAATTTTATTTGTCACCCAGGATGGAGAAGGATTTAGAGGGAAATGGTTTGATGAAAAAAGAAAGAGTTCTGAAAAGAAAGGTCAGTTCATATATGTGAATGGCACATAAAGGTTCTTTTCAGGTAACCTTTAATTTCATAAGATTTACCCTTATCTCTCTTTTGATTTTGGTTTGTGTATGTGCAGGTAAGCAGAAGGAATTTGATTTACTTAAATTGGAGTTTTCAACTTTTTATCTATCTCAGCATACCCTGAGGTCATGGTACATTCTCATCAGTAACAGTGGCTCACTATTACTAATTGCTAGACTTACTTTAGGGTTAGGGAAGTGTAAAGTTAAAAAATAAACAAGCAAACAAAAAACAACTCCCCAGATGGTTGTGAACCATCTTCCAAGCTCCCTTTTCTGTCTTTCTCCCCAAAATGAGAATTTAGTAACTTATGCTTTTTGGGTTTTTTTACATACTTACTAGTGTGTGTGTGTGTGTGTGTGTATATATGTACTAGAGGCCCAGTGCATGGGATTTGTGCACTGGTGGGGGGCGTGGCCTGCTGGGATCAGCCCGCTGTGGGAGCACCGCTCATCCCCGTCAGCTGAGCAGCGCTCCCATTGTGGGAGCGCACTGACCACCAGGGGCAGCTCCTGCATTGAGTGTCTGCCCCCTGGTGGTCAGTGCACATCATAGTGACTGGTTGACCGGGTGTTCTGGTCGTTCTGCTGTTCAGTTGCTGGACTTTTATTATATAGGATAAAATTAAAGTTTCAAAAGGTATGTTACATGACTTAGAGAAAAATCATAGGAAAAATAAAGTTTTTATGTTCATTGAGAATTTTAAAAAGTACATCTTTTTTAAACAATTGCTGAATAATTAAAAAAATTTTTTTCATTTTTTGATTAATATAAAGGATAGTTTTAAGCTGCCACCAGTGGAAGTAGAAATTTTTCATTATACAGTTCATTCTTTTTTTTTTTAAATATATTTTTATTGATTTCAGAGAGGAAGGGAGAGGGAGAACGAGATAGAAACATCAATGAGAGAGACACATTGATTGGCTGCCTCCTGCACGCTCACCACTGGGGATTGAGCTCGCAACCCAAGCTGTGCCCTGACCGGATATCAAACCTGGGACCTCTTGGTCCATGGGCTGATGCTGAATTCACTAAGCCATTCCAGCAGGGCTCTGTAGTTCATTCTTAATTACCTGACTACTATAAATTTATAATCTTGTTGATTAATTGCATTGTTTTTTTAACTTAGGTTAGTGACTTTTTCTTTCATCCATAATTAATAATCAGTTGATTTTTTTTTTCTCCCAGAAAAACTAGAATTTATTTACCTCTTCATATCTCATTGCTCCCACCCTAGTCCAAGTCACATGGACTACTGCAAAAATAATTTTCTTATTTCCACTCTTGTTTTCTTTTATCTATTCTCAAGTGATTACTAGAGTGAGCTTTTAAGATCAGATCCTAATATGCCTGTGTTTAAAAACTCTTTAATGGTTTGCTCATTACCAACACATGGCCTGTTAGGCACCTGCCCTGACTTTTGGAATTTCTTCCTTTTACCTCTCCAGTCACGCTGACCTTCAGGGTTTCAGTCTTGTCCAGTTGTGATTAGTCCCAGGGCCTTTCCTAATTTTTTACATCTCAGCTTCATTTATACTTCATCAAAAATACTTTTTACTGATTCCTCAATCTAAACTGAGTTACCCAGTTTCACTTATAATATTCCCTTTGTATTTTCATCATGCAGCTTACTTTTACTTGTTTTTATGTATTTATCTTTGCGATTACTTTTTAAATACTTGTCTCCTATTAGACTATAAAATGGCAAGGACCATGTCTGTTCTATATCCTTAGCATTCAGCATATTTTCTGGCACATAGACATTGTCTGTAGAATGAACAAATCAGTTATTGTATGCTAAAAATGTATAAATTACATTTGTAATTATATAAATATATTTTTCAAAATTACAAAGCCACAAAAGAATGATTTTTGGATAATTATTTGTTTTCATTTCCTTATAAATTAGTAAATTCTGTTGACATTTAAGGTACATTTACTATATGCCAGATATAGGGCCAGGTTTTAATAATACTAAAATATATAAATGGGCCCTTGTTTTGAGACACTCATAAATTTGTAGGGGCATAGTCATGTTTATAAATATTTGCAGTCATGGAGACAAATACTGATACTTATTTGAGAATGTAGAAATTGGAATAACTGTGTGTTGGGGGAATATTAGTAAACCCCTGAGACTGAAATAGAGTGAATTTGAGAGAGTAACCAGAATTCAGGTTTGACTTATAAATGTTGAAGTCCTTAAAATTGTGTCTTACTTACAACATATTTAGTGGTCTAAAACTGAACTCAAACACCCACATCTACTTTTCAGTGTTTCAATTTAAGTAAATCGTTATTTTGACACCCCATATTCCCTTACCCTCTGCATCCAATTGTCACCAAGTTTTGTCACTTTTGTCTCAGTATTTCTGAAATCTTAATACTTTTCTACAGTTTCATCTCTACAACCTCTATAACATTTATTTTTTCAGGACTAATCTCTTTGTCTTTGGTTCCATATACTTTAAATATACTTCATACTGTAGGCAGAATCATTTTTTTAATGCAAATTTCATACTTTTATAGCCTTGATATGACTTGTAATGATGTTATCATTGTTTAATGTTTGTCTTTTCTGCTAGAAGTGTATCCAAGATGGTAGGGACATGCCTTGTTCACTACTGTATCACTATGGATAGACTGATGATCACTGCATTACTAGTATAGTAGCATAGTGTAATCACTCTGATATTTGCTGAATAAGTGGAAGAAAGGGGGAGGAGGGAAGAAAGGAACAAATGAGCAATCAATTATGAAGATGCCAAGTTTATATATTTGTAATGCAAACAGGAATTTTAAAATCCTGTTTAACACTAGATTTGCTTTTTAGAAAGATAGCTTTGGTTGCAAGTGGAGGATTTTTGTCGAAAGGGAGAAATTCATGGATAATTGAGAATTGACCCACCAAAATTTCATGTATAACACAACCAATATATAGGGTGCAAATTGTGTTAAAGAGAAAGAGGATGTAATTTTTCAAATGGACTTAATACATATGAAAGATATTTCTGTATTCTAATTGTTTTTCTGTTTTGTTCCTAAATCATTTTAATAAAACCTTAATTAATTGGAATTTTTCTCTTTTTAGCAGAGATTTTATCAAACCTTCATAATTCCTCATCAGATGTGTCTTGTGTCTCTGATACAAATAGTGTATATGAAAGAATTCGACTTGAGAAACTTACATTTGCCCACAGAGCTGTTAGCGTCAGCACAGATCCAAGTGGATGCAACTTTGCAATCCTGCAGTCAGATCCTAAAACAAGGTATACTTGTATATATTACATTTCATTTTAGAAGGAACAGTCACTGGAGTTTTTTGTTTGTTTGTTTTCCATAGCTCCTAGACCAAATTTAATTGAAGAGCTGTTGCCATGTCTTGTAGAGACTTTAGACATAGAATCATGCTACCAGGATAACTCACAGGTAGAATTTGTTATACTGGTAATGATGAAATGTTCCTTTTAGTTTGAAAACTGATATTTATTGAAAATATTGAAGATGTATACATATATGTTTATGTATATACTAGAGGACCAGTGCACGGATTCGTGCACTGGTGGGGTTCCTCAGCCTGGCTTGCGGGGATCGGGCCGAAACTGGCTCTCTAACATCCCCCGAGGGGTCCTGGATTGTGAGAGGGTGCAGGCCAGGCTGAGGGACCCCAGCGGTACACGATCAGGGCTGGAGAGGGACCGCAGGAGGGCTCTAGGGCATGTCCGGCCTGTCCCAGTCGGCTGGACCCCAGCAGCGAGCTAACCTACTGGTCGCAGTGTCTACCCCTGGTGGTCAGTGTGCGTCATAGTGACTGGTAGAACCAACAGTCGGACACTTAGCATATTAGGCTTTTATTATATAGATAGGCACACAAATTTATTTATATCTTTAGTACTTTGTGATGTACTCTAAGGTCCCAGATCCTGAAAAATATAAATATTTGTTATGTAGTTTGCAACAATTTCTGACCCTTGAATATGATGAGAATTGATAATAGAAGTAGTGTAGAGTCACCTATAGGATAGTGTGAATCTCTGTACAAATCTTCTAAGTCACATTAGTAGAGAGATGACAGATTAAGGTAAATATGAAGTATTGAAAAGGAAAGAAGTCCTAGAAGGAGTGTGACCATCCTGTTTTGCCCATGCCTGTTCTGTATTTAGCACTGAAAGTTTCATCTCCTAGGAGACCCCTCTGTCTCAGGCAAACCAAGAGGGTTGGTCCCCCAGACCTGGAAGGATAAAATGTAGATTGGGTAGGTGTGATAGCATTCTTAAAGTACTAAAAGACTCAGGGTTACAGACCAATTGTGTGTGTTTATTTTTACTTTATTGAGTTTCTGACCTATTCTAGGATCTGGGACCCAAAGTATTTACTCAATTCTTTATATATTTTTCTTTACTTGTAAAATAAATGGACATAAAGGAGGAAGAGGTTGAGAACTGTATCCTTTTGTGAATATTTCTAGTTATATTTATCATTTAAAAATTTTCTGTGAAATAGTCATTTGAAATTTATATTTTAGTGTTTCTTTGTAGAAAGAGAAAACACTGCTTTCAAAGGAAAACTTAATTCTTATTATTTTAGTTTAGGAGAAAAAGGAATAGAAAAAATTTAAAGGTTGATACAATATCTAAGACTGTGCAATATTCTTATATTTTAGGAAATGCCAAATGTAAATTTTTCTAAGGTTAGCAAATAAAAAAGAAATTGCACTTTAAATGGAGAATTGGCTAGGGATGTTTCATTTTTATTTTTTATTTTTATTTTTTTATTGATTCCAGAGAGAGGAAGGGAGAGGGAGAGAGAGATAGAAGCATCAATGATGAGAGAGAATATTGATCTACTGCCTCCTAGACGCCCCCTACTGGGGATTGAGCTGGCAACCCGGGTATGTGTCCTGACCAGGAATCAAACTGTGACCTCCTGGTTCATGCTCAAGCACGGAGCCACACCAGCCGGGTTAGGGATGCTTTTTAAAAGTTTTTTCTTGAAAGTAAAAATGATTTTTTGTTTCATTTCTAGCCTTTATGAAATTCCAGCTGTGTCTTCATCATCCTTTCTTGAAGAGTTGGGCAAACTCTTGAGGGAAGCAAATGAAATGGACAGCATCCATGATGTGACATTTCAAGTTGGCAACAGAATCTTCCCTGCTCATAAATATATTTTGGCAATGCGTTCTGACTTTTTTCAGAAATTGTTCCTTTCAGATGGTACTTCTTTAGACTTTACAGATGTTTACCGGAAAGACGAAGATTCTGTAGGATGCCCTCTCTTTGTGGTAGAGAAGGTCCATCCTGACTTGTTTGAATACCTTTTACAATTTATATACACAGATACTTGTGACTTTTTAACTCATGGCTTCAAACCAAGAATTATCTTAAACAAAAAACCAGAAGAATATCAGGGTACTCTGAATCCTCATTTGAATAAAATGAATTCCCATGAAGATAATCAGAAGTCAGCATTTGAAGTTTATAAAAGTAATCAAGCACATACAATTAGTGAAAAACAGAGAAGCAAACTCAAATCTTCCAAAAAAGTAAAAAGTGTTGGGGAAGATGATCCTGTAAGAATGTTGCAAAATGTTGCAAAGAAATTTGGTTTCAGTAATTTGTGTAGTAGGTATGGCTCCTCCTTAATATCTATTCTTGTATTTTATGTCCTCCTTTTAAAAATTATCTTTTCCTTTGCTGTTCTTCTATTCCTCCCTCCCCACTCCCTGTTTTGTGGGCAGGTACGTGTTTGTTTGTTTGTTTGTTTGTTTGTTTTCTTCATTTTCTGCTAAAGCTACCTTTATGGGATTCCCTGGAATAAAACGTTCACATATGGGAAGACTTACTGGGTTTGAACTCTCTATGGTGTTTGTATAATAGAGATCTAGAATGGCAGGCAGTGTGGTTGCTGGAAAGAGTACTCTCTTTGGAGTTACAAAGACCTCTGTATGTCTCTTAGCTTTACTATAACTAGCTGGGTCAGATTTCTTAGTTTCTTTGAATTTTAGTTTCTCAGTATACAAAATGGGAGGAATAATACTGACTTCATATTGTTCGTGTAGTTTTGTCATATAACATGTAAAGAGGCTAACAGTATTTGTCATACTACAAACCAGACTTTTTGGAATTCTCTATTTTTTAAGGTATTTATATTGCCTATGGCAATGTAACCTTAGTTGTGGTGTGGGAGCTGGGGAGGAGTGCATATTTTCTATTTAAAAACAATGAAGGGCTTTATACCATACCTTCGATTTTTTTAAAAATTATTATTTTTTGGTCAGTAGTGATATTTTAATACATTTTGAATTCTAAGTAAAATTTAAAGAGAATGTATGATTATTTCTTTACCACAGAGTGGGAGTTCTTTGAGATATTTTTGTAGGTGATACAAATTATATAATCATGTTCAGATTTGATTTGTTGGATTTTTGTTGCTTGTTTGTTTTGGTAAGGGAATATAAACACTGTTAATTTTTATCTATTCTTGTTGATAGATTAGATGGAGTCAGATTTGAAAATGAAAAAATTAACGTTATTGCCAAGAAAACTGGTAACAAACCAAAGCTAAATCAGAAAAAATGGTAAGTTAGGAAATAAAAGTAAACTTTTTATGTCTAGATTTTGGGACCTAAGTGTGGAAATAGAACTCTTCTTACATATGAAGCAAAATGTATAGGAAGATACACTTTTACCTTTACTAGTATTCTTCATTTTTGGAAATAATGGAGAATTGTTGAAGTAAATAGATAAAATACTGTTTAATAGACATTGGTACAATTCATTTTTCTGATTACTTTCTAATTAAGAAAGGAATTTTTAATTATTTTTTTCTTGCCTACATTTTGTGTTTTTTGGATCAATAGGAAATGATGTTAACTCCAAAACCAAACTGATTATGCCTCTTCATCATTATGATGATTCCTTTGTAAATCTTTTCAGTGATGAATATACTATACTGTTAGTATATTATTAAATATTTTGTTTTTAGGTATTTACTCTTTATAGGTGAAGTTTTTAGAGAAAGAGAAACTGGAGATATCTGGATTATGCTTAGAATAGAATGGGTTGTACAAATAAGTGAATTAAAGACCTTTGACTGTGCTGTCACTTCCCATTATATTATTGGCCAGTAATTAAATAAGAAAAGTGAGAGTAAAGATTTTTGAATATTTATCTGAATTCAGTTTCCTTTTTAAATATTTTTATTGTAAGGCCCTTATTGTCTTCCTTAAAATGGAAGGAGATGAAGTACTTCATTGTATACCCTCATGTTGTTTATTCTCTGCTGCCTTTAATGAAAAAGTCAAAAGCCAAGCCAAATTCTATAAAGAATTTTCTTATTTGCTAAACAAGTAAAGAAATTGCTCTTGGTTTAATTAAACGTTTTTCTTGCAGTTCATTTGTGTATGATGTGACCATGAAATCAGTGGATGGAAAGGAATTTCCTTGTCATAAATGTGTTCTTTGTGCTAGACTTGGTAGGTACACTTTTTCTTAGTTGCTGATTTATTTGTTCAGTATTGTTTCACTATTCTTATTGATTTTTTTTTCTTTCAGATTATTTTCATAGTATGCTGAGTAGCTCATGGATCGAGGTAAGATTTAAGTAGAAACCAATGAGGCTGGTTAACAAACCTTCTTTAGATTTTGAGGAGGTTATATACTAAAGAGAGTAAAAATGGGAACCTGATATTTTAACTCAGTTTTTCTTTTGTACTAAACTTTATGCATAAGCCTGCTGGAAAATAGCAATACTTAGAAATGAAAATTAGTGCAGAAAAGCTACTTAAATCAAAAATTCCCCATTATTTGGAAATTTAGAATGCAGTGTGTTTTTTATCTAAATTTTTCTTGATCCTTTTTCATGCCTATTTCAAGGCAATTTAAAATTAAAACTATCTTATTTTAGCTTTGTGTTTTATAAATGTTATATTCTTTTGCATTTGATGCAATTCCTCTTCAAAATTTTTGTACCAATCTCAATCAGTATATAGTTGTATTTTGTAGTTTAAATTGTTTTGTTTTATTTTATTTTTATTTAGGCTTCCAGTTGTGCAGCTCTGGAAATGCCAATACAGTCTGACATACTGAAAGTTATTTTGGACTACCTCTATACTGATGAAGCTGTGTTGATAAAAGGTATTAATAAGAGTTAGGGTATTTTAAATCTTTAAGATATAATTGAATAATGTTAAAAACATGAATCTTAATTTCTACTCTTAATTGAAATAAGTCTTCAACACAGGCTTAATTTAGAATTAGCAATAGGGATGATTACTAACAGTAAAGACATAGAAAAAGCAAGTTTTCCTTACCTATGTGAAAATGAACTCTGTAAGAATTGTATTTAATGGTTGAGATTGGATTTTAAACTTCAGACACAACTACTTCTGTGACTGAGATGAATTGACAACAGGGAGTATAGTTTTGACCAAGACTAAAAAAATTCTGTCTTGCCTGCTTTTCCCCTTGTTTAAAGTAGATATGTCTTCAAGATGCTGATTTCAATTCCTTAGGCTAAATACCCAAAAGTAGTATTGCTGTATCATTTCTATTTTTAATATTTTGAGGAACCTCCATATTGTTTTCCATAGTGGCTGCACCAATTTAATGCCCAACAGTGCACAAGTGATCCTTCTTTATCCTCATTAGTACTTTCTGTTTTTTGATAGTAGCCATCCTAACAGGTGTAAGGTGACATCTCATTGTGGTTTTGATTTGCATTTCCCTGATGATTATATACTAGTGACATTGAGTACCTTTTCATATACCTCGTTGGCCATTTGTATGTCTTCTTTGTATGTTATCTGTTCAGGTCTTTTGCCCATTTTTTAACTGAGTAACTTATTTGTTACTCTTAAGTTTTAGGAGTTCTTATGTATTTTGCATATTAACCCCTTTTCAGATATGGTTTGCAGATTATTTTCTCCCATTCCAAAGGTTGTCTTTTCATCTTGTTGATTGTTTCCTTTTGCTGTGCAGAAGCCACCCCCCGACACATTTTTTTTTTTTTTTTTTTTTTTTTGCTGTGCAGAAGCTTTTTAGTTTCATGTAATCCCACTTGTTTCTTTTTGCTTTTGTAGTATGTGGTTTTGGTGTCATATCTGAAAATTTTCACCAAGATCAATGTTTAGGGTTGTGTTTTTTTTTCATGTTTTCTTCTAGGATATTTATGGTTTCAGGTCTCACCTTGAAGTCTTTAATCCATTTTGAGTTGATTTTTGTGTATGGGTTCACTTTCATTCTCTTGCATGCAAACATTTAATTTTCCTAACACTCTATTGAAGAGACTGTCCTTTCCCCATTTTGTGTTCTTGACACCTTTGTTGACTGTGAAGGTTTATTTTTGGGCTCTCTAATTCTGTTTCACTGGTCTATGTGTTTGTGTTTATACTAATACATTACCATTTTGATTACTATAGCTTTGTAATAGAGTTTAAAATCAGAAGTGCCATGCCTCCAGTTTTTTTTTTCTTCAAGATTGCTTTGGATATTCAGGGATTTTTTGTGATTCCATATGAATTTTAGGATTGCTTTTTAATTAATTAATATTATTATTTAAATAATTCTTTATTGTTGAAAGTATTACA
>NW_005361873.1:1605828-1611001 GCF_000412655.1 Myotis brandtii | reverse complement strand
GAGATTCCTCACTCTGTTCCATGCTTCCATGTCTCTGAATCCACTGTGTCGACAGTTTATTTTGTTACTTCTACGTGAGTATGATCATGTGATACTTGTCGTTCTCTGACTGACTTATTTCACTTAGCATGATACTCTCCAGGTCCCTCCATGCTGCTTTTTATTTTATCTTTTTATTTCCGTGAAAATGCCATTGGAATGATCATGTGATACTTGTCGTTCTCTGACTGACTTATTTCACTTAGCATGATACTCTCCAGGTCCCTCCATGCTGCTTTTTATTTTATCTTTTTATTTCCATGAAAATGCCATTGGAATTTTGATGGGGTTTTATTGAATCTGTAGATTGCTTTGGGTAGAATGGACATTTTAACAATATCAGTTCTTCCAGTCCATGAACATAGTATTTCTTTCCATTTATTTGTGTCTTCTTCTATATCTTAGTCCTCAGTGTTGTGCATTTTCTAGCATACAGATCATTCATCTTCCTGGTTAAATTTATTCCTATATTTTATATTGATGTAATTGTAAATGGGATTTTTTTCTTTATTACTTTTAAGGATAGTTCATTAGGCATAGAAAAGCAACTGATTTATTTTTATGTTGGTTTTGTATCCTTCAACTTGACTGAATTTGTTTATTTTCATAGCTTTTTAGTGGAATCTTTAGGGTTTCTGTATATAGGATCTTGTCATCTGCAAATAGAGACAGCTCAATTTTTTCCTTTCCAATTTGGATGCCATTTATTTATTTTTCTTGCCTGATTCCTCTGGTCAGGAGTTCTAATACTGTGGTGAATAGATATTCCTGATTTTAGGGTGATTATCTTTCATATTTTTACTGTTGAGTATTATGTTATATTCATATATGGCCTTTATTGTGTTGTGGTACATTCCTTTTATACCTAATTTTGTTGAGAATTTTGATCATGAATGGATATTGAATTTTTTCATATGCACTTTCTGCATCTACTGAGATGATCACATAATTTTTATCCTTTGTTCAGTTAATGTAGTGTATCATATTTATTGATTTGCATGTATTTAACCTTTGCATCTCAGACATAAATCCCACTTAATCATGGTTGTATAATACTTTTATATGCTGTAAATTTGAATTACTAATATTTTATTAAGAATTTTTGCTTGCATATTAATCAGGGATATTGTTCTGTAATTTTTTTGTAGTGTCATGTGTGCCTTTGGTATCAGGATAATACTGACCTCATAAAATGACTTTGGAAGTGTTTCTTTTCATTTTTTGGACAAGTTTGAGAAGGGTTGGTGTTAATTTTTCTTTTAAATGTTTGGTGAAATTCACTCGTGAAGCTATCTAATCTTTTTGGGAAGAGTTTTGATTACTGATTCAGTCTTTTTACTCTGTAATTGGTCTGTTCAGATCATCATGATTCAGGCATGGTATGTTGTACACTTGTTGGAATTCACTCATTTATTCTAGATTGTCAATTCATTGGCATATAATTGTTCGTAAAAAGTAGTCACGTATCAGTTGTAATTTCTTTCATTTATGATTTTATTGGAGTCCTCTCTTTTTTTATTCCTTAGTCTACTTAAATGTTTGTTCATTTTGTTTATCTTTTCAAACAACCAACTCTTAAATTTGGTGTTCATTTTTCAGTATCGTGTTCATTGATTTCTGCTGTAATTTTTCCTTTCTTTTAACTATGGGCTTCATTTGTTATTTTTCTTGTTCTTGTGCAAAAAATTTAAGGGTATTCCTTTGAATTTTTTTTTTGTTAAGGCATTTATCAGTATAAACTTTCTTGTTAGAACTTTTTTTTGCTTCATACGATCAGTTCTAGTATGTTGTGTTTCCATTTTCATTTGTCTCAAAAGATATTTTTTGCTTTCTCTTTTATTTCTTTTTTGACTTACTGGTTGTTTAGGACTGTGTTGATTAATTTCCACCTATGTGAATATTCTAATTTTTCTCCTGTTATTCTAGTTTTTTACCTTTTTATTAGGAGAAGATACTTGGTGTGATTTTATCTTTTTAAATTGCTGAAACTTATGGTGGCCTAACATATGATCTCTTCTGTAGAATGTTTTGTGTGCACTTGAGAGAAATGTGTATTTGCTTCGTTTGGATGGAATGCTCTGCATGTGTCTGTTAGGTCCATTTGATCTATAGTGTTGGTCAGGTCTGCTGTTTCTATACTGATTTTCCCATCTGGATGATCTATCCATACTTAGAATATGAAGCCATCCTTTATTATTATATATTGATGTCTATTTCTTTTTTAAAAAAATATATATTTTTATTGATTTCAGAGAGGAAGGGAGAGGGAGAGAGAGATAGAAACATCAATAATGAGGGAGAATCATTGGCTGCCTCCTGCACGCCCCACCTACTGGGGATGTGCCCACAACCAAGGTACGTGCCCTTGACCGGAATCAAACACTACTGGACCCTTCAGTCTGCATGACGCTCTATCCACTGAGCCAAACCAGCTAGGGCTATTGATGTCTATTTCTGCCTTTTGTTCTGTTAATAGTTCCATTACATATTTAGGTTCAATGTTGTTTGCATATATCTTTATAATTGTCATATCCTATTGCTGTATTGACCCCTTTTCCTAACTGTTCAAGTGTTTTTTTAATTTTATGTTTCTTGTTTGCTCCATCCTTTATCATTGTCTCAGTCAGATTCAGTGTGAGACAATTACTGATGATTGTTTTTAATAAATGCCCCCAAGGAAGAGGCTATTCACATTGAGCAACTTCAAGTAGGTCCATTAAAGACAAGCCCTGCTAGTGAGTGGGGTTTCCAGGGAATAGCCAGACATGTGAAATAATGACTTAAAAAAAAATGTTGCTCCACAATAGTTCTGTCTCCTCCAGTGGCTACAGTTGTTCATTTCCACTGTAATTGCATGATTGTTGGTTTTAAGACTACTGTGAAAGAGGGGAGAGGAGGATATAAGAAGGAAAAGCTGCAATGTCCCAAAGCTCACTGTCTTACCAAGATTTACCTAAATTTCTTTGAGTCAGCACTCCCCAGATCATTACAAGTATTTGGCTAATTTTTAGACTTCTGAAAAAGTATATTTTTGACAAATTTTTTGCAGTCTTCTCATTGCCTTTGTTGGAGGAGAGAAATTTTGGAAATAGTCCTTAGTTTGCCATTCCCAATGACTTCATTTCTCCTTCATTTTCTTCTTCTTAACCATTTCTTCCCCTTTCTTTCTTTCTTTCTTTTTTTTTTTCCTACTTACTTTGTTATTCTGGCAGTGGCTCAGGGGCATTGCTTACGGCCATTAATATGCTGGACCAATAAGGTTATTTTAAATTAAGGAATTTCTGTAGTTTAAAAAAATTGTACTCTTAGATAACCAGTTTTATGTTGTTTGTTTTTAAATATATTTTTATTGATTTCAGAGAGGAAGGGAGAGGGAGAGAGATATAGAAACATCAGTGATGAGAGAGAATCATTGATCGGCTGCCTCCTGCACGCCCCCTACTGGGGATCGAGCCCGCAACCCGGGCATGTGGCCTTGACTGAGAGACTGAGAATTGAACTTGGGACCCTGCAGTCTGCAGGCTGATGCTCTATCCACTGAGCCAAACCAGCTAGGGCACCAGATTTGTTTTAAATAAGAAAGCCTAAGAGCATTATTTATCCTTAAACCCCTCCCTCCCCTCATATATACACATAGATGTATCCTATCTAATAATAGACAAACATGGTAATTAACCGTTCCTCCGACACGCTTCCCATTGACTAATCAGGGTGATATGCAAATTAACTGCCAACTAAGATGGCGGTTAACCGCCAACAAAGATGGCAGCTAATTTGCATACTGCAGGCAGGGTAGGACAGCGCAAGCCGCCATCCAGGCCCCTCCCTGTGCTACCGGGGGCTAAGGCAAGCGGTGCTGATCGCTTCACCAGAGCCCTCCCCCGCCCACCGGAGACACGTGCCAATGCGCGGGGGCTGGGGCGAAGGCAAGCGTTGCCCATTGCCTCGCCGGAGCCCTCGCCCGCTCACCTGAGACACATCCCAGTGCAACCCGGGGGCGGGTGGGGGCTGGGGCGAAGGCAAGCGGTGCAGATCGCCTCAATCAAGCCCTTGCCTGCCCACTGGAGACATGTCCCAATACGATCTGGGGGCACGCGGGGGCTGGGGCGAAGGCAAGCGGTGCAGATCGCCTCAATCGAGCCCTTGCCTGCCCACCGGAGACATGTCCCAATGCAATCTGGGGGCGGGCGGGGGCTGTGGCGAAGGCAAGAGGTGCCCATTGCCTTGCTGGAGCCCTCGCCCGCCTACCTGAGACAGGGCCCCAATGCGTGGGGGCTGGGGCGAAGTCAAGCAGTGCGGATCGCCTCAATGGAGCCCTCGCCCGCCCACCGGAGACACGGGGCCCACTCTGAGAGAGAGAGAGAGAGAAAGAGAGACAGAGAGAGATTTAGTTAGAGAGGCGGAATTTTGCATCCCGCATCCCTCCCTGATCGACCACTGTGATTCCAAGCCAGGGAGGGCTGCCTTCAGGCTGCTGCTCCAGGTCCCTCACCCCCACCCCAGGCCCGAGAGCACAGTGCTGGGCAGGGGCACCCAGGGGTTTGGGAATGCAGCACGAGGAGCTGGCACAACGTGGGGGTAGGCTGTGTTTACACCGCCAAGTTCCCCACTTCTGCCCTGGCCCGGCATGCCTCCTCCTTCCCCTCAGAGGCCCAGCTCCTGCCTACATGCTTGCTGGGCAGGCCCAACTGCACCAGGGAGTGAGCCATGGCAATCGGGATGGCCACTTCCTGGGATGGGACTGCCGGACCACAGCGATTCATGAGGGTGATGAGGCCCGTGGGGCATGTGCAGCCCTTGGGTGGCGAGGGTGGCCGGCCAAGCTGAGACTGGCTTCACTGGGGCCAGTGGGAGCCTGTTGAGGCCACCCCAACCCCCATAGGTCTCGGGTGGATGGTGGCTCAGTGGAGAGCGGTTTTTCCATGCATGGTGCCCAGGGGTGGCTGTGAGCTGCTGCAACCCCGCCCCACGCTTCAGGGAGGGGGAGAAGGCTCACAGCCACCAGTACCCTAGGCTGCACCACCTGTGCCTCAGCCTGCCAGGTTGGCAGGGTCCAGAGCAGGTGAGCTGCTCCCTTCCCCCAGTGGTAGAACAGGGAGGAGAGCGCTGGGTGCAGGGAGGGGACCTCAGCTGG
>NW_005361873.1:1600991-1605539 GCF_000412655.1 Myotis brandtii | reverse complement strand
ATCGCTGGGCTCCTGTCAGTCCGAGGCCCAAGCGTCCACCATGACAAGTAAAGAACAGAGTGAGGGGCCCAGAGCAAGGGAGGACAATTGAAGAAAACCGTGTCTAGACTTTCCCCAGCCCTCTCCTTCTTTCTGCTGCCTACAAGAGCCCCAGGCCCGGCCACAGTTCTGTCTCCACCTTTTAGTACCCTATTCTCCAACCACAGAGGAAAGAAATAAGGAAGGAGTCTGTGCTGCCTTCAGAAAGTATCTATATACCTGATCGGCCAGTTGCCTTCCACAGAGGGAGGCCGGACTGCAGCTTAGGGCACCTCCACACAGGGACATCAGTAGGACATCCTGTGAGGGCTCCCAGACTGTTAGAGGGGGCAGGCTGGGCTGAGGAATGCCCCCCGAGTGCACAAATTTTTGTGCACCGGGCCACTAGTATTTATATGTTAACACATACCTATATTAAACTTGAGGTTGAGATTTTACTTTTCCTCCTATTTATTAATTTGAGAAATGTTTGTTTAACAACATGGGAGATTTTAAATAAGTCAGGCATTGTAGTAGCCCTCTCCACTAAAAAGATTAACTCAGGTTGCCCATTTTATGGTCTTAGCCTGAACCAGGGCATTTGGGGTGTTTCTAGGTAGAAGTATTTTTATATTATTACTATTTATCATAGTTACAATTCCAACATTGATAAAATAATCAGTGTAATTCTCTTTTACTGTCTTAATTACTTTAACTTGTTTTTCCTAGGTGTTTATAAAGCAATGAAGAGTAATGCTTGTTTCCTTTTTTTTTTCCTTTTAGAATCTCAAAATGTGGATTTTATTTGTAGTGTTCTTGTGGTGGCTGATCAGCTTCTCATAACTCGATTGAAAGAAATTTGTGAAGTAGCATTAACTGAAAAACGTGAGTATTTTTGAATTAGGATATTAGTATGTTTTCAAGTTGGTCTAGGATTGCTGTATTTTATTGATTTTTGATACCATTTATGGTAAAATGTACCAATATTTTTTGTATCATGAAAAATGTGAAAACATTTACATTATTTCATGTCATCGTTTGTAAGCATATCTATTTCAGAGATGTTAGTATGTGAAAATATCTACATTATAATTGAAATATATTATTTTTTTAAATGTCACAAAAATTTGAATAATAAAGATGGTGTGATACTTAATTTGGAATTTCAAGGGTGAGTTTGGAAACAGAAACTTTTTACCCTTTTCCTGGTGTTGACTGTAGGTCTATGTTTAGCTACCCATTTCCTAGTATTTGATGGAATGTTTATGTAACCATTCCATTAATATATTTGAGCAAAACACATCTCTTTTCTCTTAAACTTTTATTTCTTTCTCTGTTCATTATTTCAGTTAATTGCATGGCTTTTCTCCTGAACACTCAACTTTGAAACTGCAAGTTTTTTTGGTTATTTTTTTGTTCTGAGTACCAGATTCTTTTAGTTGTCAAAACTGAATCATCTTAACTGTGTTGATCACATTTCTCCCACCTTTTTATTCTCTCTGTGATCATGCTCATTTGAATTCACTGTTACCCATCTCTTCTGTGTAATGTCACAGTAGTCTTTTAAGTCCTCTTTCTCTCTTCTAACTTCTCTTTAATCTTTCTGTAGGAAGTAATTATGTCTTCCCCTGTTTAGATATTTTTAATTGCTTATCCTAGGATAAAGGTTAAATTTCCTTAGCCTGATATAAAAGTTTTATGACTTTCTAATATAATCTTTGTTCTCCTTCATTGCCACTTGAGGAAGTGTGAAGTGATTTCCTGTCAAGTTTTTCTAATTTGTAAATGCTAGTTGTTTGTCTTAGCTTTAGTGTCTTATTTATATTTTTCTTGAGCTCTATGGAGTATCTTCTGGGTTATCAGAAAGAGAACAATAGCTCTGACTTTTTAAGCAAGAAAGGGAAATATATATAAAATAAAGGATGCAACCTGCAACAGGTATAAAGTATACATATAGAAGACATTTTTAGTTGTTCAATTCACTTTTTTGGTATCCCTTGGATATTTTTTTCTTGGCCCTTGCTGCACATTTGCCTTGATTAATGAATCTCTAGATCTTCCTAGAACCTAGCAAGAGAATGGTTTGGTCTTCATTTACTGGGCAGTCCTTATTCCCAACTGAACAATTCCAAAATTTTTATATGATCCATTTTGATGTCTTTGAAATGGGAAACTCTGGATTCATTATTCATTAGTTGAAACTAGGTTAGTCAGAAGTGAGACAGAGATGATTATTGCTTGCTTGCAGTTACAACTTTTGACAGAGTTACAAGGGAGAAAGAAAAAAGAAATGGTGGAAGCTTGGCATAGAAGATAGTTCTGTTTCTCTGGGACTCAGAGTAAATAAGAAAAAGAATGGAGAGGTTTGAGAAGGCAGAGTTACATGCTAGTATATATGAAGTATGTTTTGCTAGAAGACTGTCCCATAATATCCTACTTCATATATAAAGTGTATATTTTGTTACTGGCATTTTAACAAAATCCAGAATCTCTTGTATGGAATGCCAGGTTCTGCACTGGCCTGAACAATATGGTAAGGTATAGATATATTTATATTCCAAAATATATAGTGTGTGTATGTGTTTATATATGCCAATATACCCACATAAATTGATATTTTACTCAACATATATTTGATAGATATTAAATATATTTCATAATTTTCTCTTAGTCTTAAGAATAGCTTTAGTTTTATAGAAGAGAGAATGACTTCTGTGCTATATAAATGAAAAGGAAAGCTGGTTATCAAAGTAAAAAATATTCTAAAAATATTAGGTGGAAGATTACTGATTCTTATGTGTTTGCTTTTAGGTGACTATAATGCACCTTCTGTATTTTCTCTGCTTAAAATTTTTTTATGTGTGCTTATTTTTTCTCATAGCCAATCATTTAAAATTACTTTGGCATATTAGGATGAAAAGTGAATTCTTCCCAGTTGGTGTGGCTCAGTGGATGAGCATTGACCTATGAACCAGGAGGTCATAGTTCGATTTCCAGTTAGGGCACATGTCTGAGTTGTGGGCTCAATCTCCAGTACTGGGTGTGCAGGAGGCAGCCTATCAATGATTCTCTCTCATCATTGATGTTTCTCTCTCTCCCTCTTCTTTACCCTCTCAAATCAATAAACATGTATTTTAAGAAAAGTGAGTTCTATATTTGTCTCTGTATAAGTTATTTTTGTCAAGAAACTAACAATTTTCCTTGTTCCAAATGTTCAAACCTGACAACTTTAGAAGTGTATTTTATTTTCTGTAGTAACATGCCTTTTATCTCATTTTGCATGCATTTTCTTCCTTTGTAGTTACCCTCAAGAATGCTGCTATGCTACTAGAATTTGCAGCAATGTATAATGCTGAGCAATTGAAACTGTCTTGTTTACAGTTTATAGGACTGAATATGGCAGCTTTACTTGAAGCAAGGTAGGTTGGGTGTATACATTATATGATCATTGCAAAAGCAATTATTTAGAAATAATAGCAGTTATATTAGTAATTTAAAAGTAAATAATGATAAATTCTGGTTTTGTAGAAAAAATGAAATGTAAGCGGATTTAATGATTCCATGAACAATGGCTACTTATATACTAACCATTGATAAGATACAACAATGAACAAAATAGACAAAATCCTCAGTAAAGCTTACATTATGGTTGCAAAGTTGTGAAACAATATTATGACAAATATATTTTTTATATGTATGCATCTCTCTGCTTGTTTAGGTTGGTTTGTAACTGTAATTGTGACCTTGGCTTTTGGACACTATCTGTAATACTAGTACTTAATTTACATGTAAGCATGCATAAAATTTGGTTGATTTCTATTTTTGTATGTATTTATTCTCTTTAAGACATTTCCTGTCCAACTTAGGCTGCAAGGGATGGTCTGAAAATTTTATTTTCTCTAGTTTGTTGCAAGCCGATAGGTGTGTGGAAGGCTTTATGTAGGAATCAATGAGTAATGAAATGCTTCTTATGAAAAATGACTCATCCTATCTAATAAAAGAGAAACATGCAAATTGACCGTACCCCCGAACACTTCCCATGGGCTAATCAGGGCGATATGCAAATTAACTGCCAACCAAGATGGCGGCCGGCAGTCAGGCAGCTGAAGCGAACAGGAGGCTTGCTTGCTCCCGTGATGGAGGAAGCCAAGGTTCCCCCCCTGCCGCTGCCGGCCTCTGAGCTTGCACTCTAAGCAACTATGTTGCAATTATAGAACCCAAACAAACCCTAGATTCCTGCTTTCAGCAGCCGAGGCCTCAAGCGGGAGCCGAGCCTCAGAGCTAAAGCCGGCTCTCAGCTCCAGTGACAGCCATAGAAGGTAAATAAATCCCAGAATAAAAAAGAAAAGAAAAAGAGGTTGGGAGCTTCAGTCGCCCGCCAGCCTGAAAACGGCCCTCAGCCCCACCCAGACTGGCCAGGCACCCCCACCCTGAAGCAACAAGATGGTGGCTAATTTGCATACTGAAGGCGGGCGGCAGCGGGCAAGGCTGTCCGCGGTCCTGGGACCCAGATCCGTAACCCTGCCGGGC
>NW_005361873.1:1575894-1599260 GCF_000412655.1 Myotis brandtii | reverse complement strand
CTGACTAGAGATATACAGGGTGTCCCCCCAAAATGTATACACACTTTGAATACCTACTAATTCCAATGGTTTTAAGCATAAGAAAGAAACAACAATGGAGCTGTTATCTGTTAAAAGTGTGGGCACAAACAGGTAGTTGGACATTCCCTGAGGGGTCTCAGATTGGAGAGGGTGAAGGCCAGACTGAGGGCCCCCCCGCCACCCCAGTGCACGAATTTCGTGCACCAGGCTACTAGTTTTACATAAAAAGTCAGCTAAATATATATACCCTGTTTTATAAATTAATATTTCATATTTTGAGGATTACCTGGATGGAAATTATTTGATGTTAATGATTTAGGAGTCAGGCATTTTAGAATTAGAGGGATCTTGGTAATATCATACTATTTTCAATTGTTTTAGCAGTGGAATTTTTTTAATGAAATAAATTTACATATTTCTTTTTAATAAAGTCAAAATTTTATTACATTTATTCATTATAAAGTCATTGGTGAGAAAAATGAGTGTTTGGTGAACACAAATTTGAGATTAGAGATCTTGGTCAGTTTGATTTTTTTTTACAGAGAGGAAGGGAGAGGGATAGAGAGTTAGAAACATCGATGAGAGAGAAACATCGATCAGCTGCCTCCTGCACACTCCCCACTGGGGATGTGCCCGCAACCAAGGTACTTGCCCTTGACCAGAATCGAACCTGGGACCCTTGAGTCTGCAGGCCGATGCTCTATCCGCTGAGCCAAACCGGTTAGGGCTATATCTTCATATTAAAGCTGAGAAAACCTAGAAACTTTTTTGGTAAATAATCAAATCTTAACCTACATAATTTATTATAAATCATAACAGTTTTTGATAACTGACCTTTCAAAGTCAGGATAATCTTTAATGAAACTAATTCCAAAACTGATTGAAATAAGTGTTTTATTAACAGATTTTTAATAATTGCCTCTTAGGGTTCAATTTAGAGGAAATAATATTTTGGCAATTTAATGCTTTGTTATTTGTAAACAATGCTTTTCTAGTACAAATTAATGTTATGGAATATTAGACAATGTCATTTGAAAATTTCTCTTGAATGTTAGTGTGAGAGACTAGAATTGCAGAAGAATAAAGTTAATTGCTGACATTACATTAGTAATTCTAATCACAGCAATTATTAATCAAAGTAAGCCCATTCAGTTTGTCAGATAGGAATTAACCAAAATGTAGAATAAGCACCAAACCTATCTAAAATATATTGGAAAATAATGAGTCATACTACTATTACTCAGTTATTATGTTGTGACAAGTATCAGCTGAACTATTAATATTAAGGATGGCACAAGTGTCTACTGGTGTAATTTTACATGAGTAGCCATATATAACTTGCATTAAAACAAAGATTTGTACAGATTTGACCATTCCTAATCAAATACATGTTTGCTAGAAAAAGTGCAAATAAATATGCACAGAAAAAAAAAAGGGCACACCAATGAGGACATAGTAGCACAAGTTACTTATCTTCAAAATATTAAAACTGGTATGGTACACATTTGAATATGCACATTGTTTTGGATTAGTTTTAAAAATACTTTAAAGTATATTTCAAAGTGTAAATTGATTTAAATTTTCACTGGTGTCTTAAAGTACATCTTTGGAACCTGAGAGTTCCTTAATACTATTGATGTAGTCTGAATGTCATTTTACACAGGAAGATACTAAAGCACAGAAAGGTAATATGAGTTGCTCAAGGTCATGAAGTTAGTTGGTAGCAATGATAATTCTAGATAAAATTTAAGTATCCTAATAGTTAGGCAATTGTTCTATCAATATAAGCACTCCTTCTATAGTTAAAGATTATAATTTGTGGATAATGAAAGTTGAAAAATGAATATATACTTGCTATTTCATTACAATCCTATATAATAAAAGGCTAATATGCAGATTGTCCGGGACGCTGTCACAGTAACAGTAATGACCGAACAGCTGTGTGGGGCAACAAGGCCAGCAGGTGGGTTAGTAAGGGACGACTAAACAACTGAAGCAGGGGGGTTAAGTGAGGGACGACCAAACGACTGAACAGCAGGCTGTGTGGGGCAACCAGGCTGACAGGGGGGGGCAGTTGGGGGGGGCAGTTGGGGGCGACCAGGCAGGCAGGCAGAGGCAGTTAGGGGTGATTACGCAGGCAGGCAGGTTAGCAGTTAGGAGCCAGCGGTCCCAGATTGTGAGGGATGTTCCACTGGTGGCAGTCGGATATTCCCTGAGGGGTCCCGGATTGGAGAGGGTGCAGGTTGGGCTGAAGGGACACACACACACACACACACACACACACACACACACGCACAAATTTCATGCACCGGGCCTCTAGTAGAAAATATTTTTCTATCATTTATAAGAGTTATTTGAGTTTTATATAAGATATTTTCTAGTGTGTTCATGATGTTTATCGAAATATATAACTATGCATGCTTCCTAAAAGAATATGTAGCAGCTAGATATTAATGTTTTAAAAATAACTATTGTTTATTCAGCAGTATAAAATTTCTCCACATATTTGAAAACCTTGACAGGTATTAAGTTACTTAAGTATTAAGATAAAATTTTGTATCTTACTTGTTAGGTCTCTTGATGTTTTAAGTGTTGGTGTTTTGAAGGATCTTTCTGCATTTTACCGAAAAATGGTAAGGTTTATGTTCTTTTGATATTATCATCTAAAGCATTATATTAGGTCAGACATCTCAATGGAATAATTTCCTAATGAATTCTAATATTTTAGGATCTTTTAGAAAACAGGACCTAGTATTTCTTTCTATATACATATACTTTTTAAACCTTTATTATTGAGAGTGTTACATATATCCCCTCTTTTCCCCAATTGACCTCTTCTATTCTTTACAGATTCCATAGATAAATAGGATAATTGATATTGAAAATATTTAATAAGATTAGTATTTTTTAATTTCTTCATAAATGAAAGTTACTGAAAGCTTCAGGGTCTTTCATTATTATATACCAAAGGTCAGGACAGTGCAAAAACATGGATTTACATGATTCCTATAACAAATAGATTAATTTGCATTTTTAAAAAATATTTTTATTGATTTCAGAGAGGAAGGGAGAGAGAGAGATAGAAGCATCAATGATGAGAGAGAATCTTTGATCGGCTGCCTTCCGCATACCCACTCCTGGGGATTGAGCCTGAAAATCAGGCATGTGCCCTTGACCGGGAATCGAACCTGGGACCCTTCAGGGCTAGTTTGTATTTTTAATAAAGGGATGCTTTTCTGTCAAGGTTTTTTTTTTTTTTGTCCCCCATGCCTTAATGGAATAATCTTTTAATTGAATCAACCACTTGATTTAAATTTAGAAAACCATTAGGCCTTCTAGACTTTTTCTAGTTAATGTCACCATATATTAAAACAAATGGGATATTACATCAAGATTTAAAGAGATCTTTGTAAATTTTGTATTTAAAAGGTGACTTTTTTTTTTTTTGTAGATTCCAGCAATGGATAAAAGAGTCATTACACCATATCAGGATGGACCAGATATTAGCTATTTGGAACTAGAAGATGGAGATATTTTTTTTAAAGAAGAAATAAATATGGAACAAAATAATTCGTAAGCTCTGTTTCCTTTTTTTTCTCTTACCCACCTCCCCCCCCCCCCCCCCCCCCCCATTCCAAATCTTGGACACTTTCATGTTGACATTGAAAGAAAAAAATTGAGATACCTGAAATAAGACATGCATTTATGCTCATTCTTAGCCTTAGTGTAGTACAAAGTAAATGAATACTTTATATTTGCAGATATAACAAAATTACCTGTAAATATGAAAGGAATGTAGCCTTCAGATTAAACATGTTGGGTTGAATTAGCGAATTTATTTTAACTACCTTCCTAAGCCCTGCTGCGGTTAAAGAAACACAAAAGGCATAATGCACTAAAGCCCAGAGAGCAGGGTAGGGGAAGACAGCAGTCAAGAGATGATCACAGCTTTGGAAGTTGGAAAGAGGTTGCTGAGCAGTAATGACAGAACAGAAAAAAACTAAAACATAATTCTGGAAAGACGTAAGAATTAGAGGTACCAGGTTTATGAAGACGAGAGTGAAGAAAAAAAAGATCAGAGCAAGTGGTTGGATTTGGAAAAGAGCATTGATTTCTTTCTGAACCCCATTCAACTAAGTGATTGCCCCTCCCCCATGTTGGAATGAAGATTAGATTTATAGAGAACCTAACTGGTTCAAGAGATACGGCCTGCAATGACTTAACATTAGGGAGTCCTCCAGCAAAGTATTCCAGATTCTAGATAATATCCAGTACTACGCCTACCATTTGACTAGCCCTGGTTATAATTTCCAATTCATGTTTTAGGCTCCCTTATCAACTGCTAACAGAATTAGTTCTACTTGGTAAATGATTTAAAATCTTTGGTTGTTCAAGTCATTTACTACATATATGCAATGTATTATGTGTGTATGTGTAGTAGCCCACTATGTAGCTCATTGAAAACTGCTCTTGGGTTCTGATATATTCATTTTTCTTTTCTTTTTTTTATATATTTTATTGATTTTTTTACAGAGAGGAAGAGAGAGGGATAGAGAGTTAGAAACATCGATGATGAGAGAGAAACATCGATCAGCTGCCTCCTGCACACTCCCTACTGGAGATGTGCCCGCAACCAAGGTACATGCCCTTGACGGGAATCGAACCCGGGACCTTTCAGTCCGCAGGCCGACGCTCCATCCACTGAGCTAAACCGGTTACGGCTCTTTTTCTTTTTTAATCCCTTTTCTAGAGTTAGTTAGCATTTAGGATACTTGGCAGTTTGTAGATATCTGACGTAGATGTATGACATGTTATTATATTAAAACTTATAATAAAATTATTAGCATTGACATCTTATCCTTCACAAAATAATAGTATTTATAGCAGACCTGTATAACTGTTGAAATTATAGAATGAAATCTGTAATTTTTAGTGAAAGGTAGTTGTAGCCCTCATAGATAATTTTATTTTTCCTTTCCTGATTAATAATACTTAATTTAGGGAATTAAGTATTTCTTTAAATGCTTTAAATTATCAGCAAATATTTCTCATTCAAGATTATAGTTTATAATAGCTTTTATATGAACATGTGCAGTATTTTACTTTTCAAAGAATTTTCTCCTATACCATCTTCTAACTTTCACAGAAATGCTAGGGTTAGAGTAAGTAATAGTAACACACGGAAGTTCAGTGAAATTGAGGAATTTGCTCTAGATCACATAAATGTGACTGCAGCATGCATATCCTTACATGTTTTCTTTTTTAATATAGGGAGAGGGAAAGAGAGTCATGGATCGGCTGTCTCCTGCACTCCCCTTACTGGGGATATGTATCTTGACCTCCTGGTTCATGGGTCGATGCTCAACCACTGAGCGACACCAGGCAGGCCTTATGTGTTTTTTCAACATGCATAGTTCTTTTGTTTCATTTTAATTTATTTTTTAAAAGTGACTTTTATGTTTGCTATTTCCTAGGGAAAGTATGTTCAAGAAGGCCAAAACAAAAGCAAAAAAGAAGCCACGTAAACGTTCAGATAGTTCTGGAGGTTATAACCTTTCAGATATTATTCAGAGCCTACCATCTACAGGTTAGTGGAAAGTATTTTAGGATGTATTTCCGGATTTAATCTTTCATGTCTCTATTCTTTACCTAATTCATTTGACATGTATTAAATACTATTATGTGCTATTTGGTGGGGCTACTGAAATAGAAAATTGTCAAAAAAAAGGAAATTGTCTTAGGGTTAGGGTGGTTACAGAAAGTGATAGTACTTGTGATAAGTACTCTGAAGTTGCTGTGGGACACAGAAACTAGTCTGAGAAGGTAGGATCTCTTAGAGCAGTGGTTCTCAACCTTCCTAATGCCGCGACCCTTTAATACCAGCAGTTCTCAGCCTGTGGGTCGCGACCCCTTTGGAGGTCGAACGACCCTTTCACAGGGGTCGCCTAAGACCATCCTGCATATCAGATATTTACATACGATTCATAACAGTAGCAACATTACAGTTATGAAGTAGCAACGAAAATAATTTTATGGTTGGGTCACAACATGAGGAATTGTGGTGACCCCCAATTTCATTGTTACAGATTGAACATAATTAAAGCATAGTGATTAATCACAAAAAACAAAATGTATTATATATGTGTTTTCTGATGGTCTTAGGCGACCCCTGTGAAAGGGTCATTCGACCCCCCAAGGGGTCGCGACCCACAGGTTGAGAACTGCTGTCTTAGAGGAAAGTGATACTTGAGCTGGATCTTGAAGAATGAAGTTAGTTAAGAAAAGGAGGCAGATGGACCTACTAAGAGAAGGGGTAATATGTTTCCAAGCCTAGAGGCAATAGAAAGAACTGCACATTTCTTGTGCACATAGTTTAGCATGGCCCAGCCATACAGGTTGTATGCAGATAGGAGATGGGTTAGAGAGGGTCATATTTTGGAAGGTATTGCATATTTCATGCCAAATTAAGGTATTTGGATTTTATTCTGAAGACTGGGTTAGCTATGAATGGATTTTTAAGGCAGAGTGTGACTGGATAAGATTTATGTTTTTAGAAAAACCACTCTGTCCAGTGGCATGGAAGGTTAGCAGAGGTGGGCAAAACGTTACAGAGATACTGTTATCACATGGATTCAGTTCATGTATATCAGTGCTCTAAGGGAGATGCCATTCCTGTGCATAAGAAGGTATATAATCTGATAGTAGAATATAACACATTCTCCATGTAGGCATTATGTTAACCTATTTGAAAGTAAAGGTTATGACGTTTTTTAAAAATTATTTTCCTGTTTTTAATTTTGAAAATATTTAACTTATTGAAAAGATGGAAGAAAAACACCATGAACACCTTATACCATTCATCTACATTTATTGTTAACCTGTAACCACTTTTGCTTTTTCTTGTAGTTTTCCCTCATCCTCCAAACACACTTTTATTTTAACTGACCCACTTGGGAGTAAGTTATAGACATGCTATTTCTCCCCAAACTTTTATATGAATCTCCTAAGAATAAGGATATTCTCCTACACAACCACAATACCATTATTATATCTAAGACAATTACATTAATCCATTAATATTATCTAGTAATAGTCTATACTAGTATCCAATTGTCCAGAAATGTTTTTATAGCCTTGTTTTGCTTTAGCCTTTAAAAAAAACCTAGTATCTTATCAAGATTGACTTTGCCTTTTTAAAAAAAAATATATATATATATATATTAATTTTAGAGAGGAAGGGAGAGGTAGAGAGAGAAACATTGATTGGCTGCCTCCTGCATGCCCCCTCGTGGGGATTGAGCCTATAGCCCGGGCATGTGCCCTGACCAGGAATGGAACAATGACCTCCTGGTTCATAGGTCCATCTCAACCACTGAGTCTCAATGGTCTGGCATGCCTTTTCTTATTAATCTCTCTTTGAGTATCTATTAACTAAGAGTAGCACCCCTCATACCATTTTATTTTGCTTTGTTTTGAAAAATGGTATTAGAGACTATCCCACATTATAGATTAATCTGATTAGATTCAGATTGCATTTTATCTAAATCTTAATGGTTTCTTTAGATAAAAATATGAAGTGGGTCTATAATAAGATTACAGTATGGTTTTCGAAAACAGTAGATATGTCTATGGCAGCAAGATATAACCTGATATAACTTCTATCAGCATATTTTCATAGTCAATCTTACATAAGTAACTGAAGAATACAACTGCACATGGTTTTGCTTTCCTGTGGAAAAAATAGCTGTAATTCAGGTGCAAAGAAAGCATATCTTTTATGTTTAATAAAATACTACAAATGAGGTGCTTGACATGCTTGGTAAAGATCAAAGGAATAAATAATGTAAGGAACAGTTATTTTAGATAACACAAAAGATAAGTACTGAAGAGTGATTTCCCATTTACCACATCTCTTGATTCCTGATTTAGGACTTTTAAGTGTCAAAGTTTGTGATTTTGTGCTGTGTTGTATGAATTGCTTCTGGTCCTGAGAAGGAGGCTTGGGTGTATTGATGGAAGGATGAATAAGTGGATAGACAGTTGTAAAACTATTGATTTTCCAGTTACCTTAAAAGACTTAGGAAAAGTAGGTACTTGGTTTGTTTTAAATAATGTTATTAGAACACTAAAGGCCCAGTGCACGAAATTCGTGCATGGTCGGGGGGGGAGGGGTGTGTCCCTCAGCCCAGCCTGTACCCTCTCCAATCTGGGACCCCTTGAGGGATGTCCAACTGCCCATTTAGGCCCAATCTCTAAACGGGCAGTCGGACATCCCTCTCACAATCCAGGACTGTTGGCTCCCAACTGCTCTCCTGCCTGCCTGCCTGCCTGATTGCCCCTAACTGCTTCAGCCTGCCAGCCTGATCATCCCCTAACCACTCCCCTGCCAGCCCAATTGCCCCCAACTACCCTCCCCTGCCGGCCTGGTCGCCCCCTACTGCCCTCCCCTGCCAGCCTGGTTCCTCCCAACTGCCCTCCTCTGCCAGCTCAGTCACCCCTGACTGCCCTCCCCTGCAGGCCATCTTGTGTCCACATGATGGTCAATTTGCATATTACTCTTTTATTAGATAGGATGTGTTAGTCTTAGCATTTCAGAGCTGGAAGAGACATTAGTAATGAACTAATATACATCCCTTCCTTTAAATTTGAGATAGTGATCGACAAATAGATTTAGTTTTTTATTCCAGTTTTATATCCTTGTTGCTGTACCACTCTTTCTGTGGCCAAAAGAAAAAAAACGATTGAAAGGTTAAATTTAATTGGGGGCCAAAAACACCTATTTTGGAAAAAAATTTGAGTATGAGGCAAATTTTATCAAGGACAGTTGTGCAAAGGCTTAACATTTATTTGCTTTGATCTTTAAAGTTAGACAAAAAACATTCTGTGAAAATATTTTTTTCCGAAAACAATTGTTGGCTACTTTAATCATTCTCTTTATTTATTAGATTTATTTCTGATTGACTTTTAGGAACATTTCAGTATTAAAAAATGCTCTCTTAGATAAAAATTTGCCTCCATTAAAAATACTTAAAATATTGTAGTAAAAAAAAACCTTGAATGTTATTTCTGAACTCTGTTTTAGCAGTGATTACCATAAGAAAAGGCATATATATGATCAAAGTGATTCACTTTAAAAAGAATAACACTTATTTGAATATATGATTTGCTATCTTTTATTTGCTTTTAAATCAATTGTATAACTTTTAGTTACAGCCCATATAATGTGTTTATTTTGGTTATTTTGCTACTTCATTTAGATTATACTAAATTTGAAATACAAACTGAAGCAAAATTTACTTTTTACTCTATTTATGTTTGCTATGACTCTGACCAGCTAATGAATCTGGATACCAGGTATGGTAGGGAAACAAGTATTTAGCCTGCTTAAGAGAAGAAATGACATATACATTTCATAACAGCTCTTTCTTTAGGTAATAAGCTAACTAAAAATAGCTCTTAATTCACAGATTTTTTTTCTTTTCTTTCTTTTAATGTGGAAGAAAACCCTCAAACAGACCATAGTTGGCTTCAGCAAAGCCTCTACTACTGGGCCAATCTGGTGGCTAGCTCCCCCCATACGGCCAGTCCTCCTCTGTGAGGGTGCAGATACCTCCATACAGAGAGATAGATGTGAAAGGGAAAGGGCAGGGGACTGAAGTTTATTAATTTTGTCTTCTTTATTTTTATTTGGAAAAATAAAGTTCTGAATTGCTTTCTTTATTTCTTTCTTTTTGTTAATCCTCACCTGAGGATATTTTTCATTGATTCTTAGAGAAGGAGGACGGGAGGGAGAGAAACATCCATGTGAAAGAGACACATTGATTGGTTACTTTCAGTAAATGCCCCGACCAGGGGCAGGGATCTAGTCTACAACTGAGGTACGTGCCCTTGATTTGAACCGAACCCAGGACCCTTCAGTCTGCAAGCCGATGCTCTGTCCACTGAACCATACCAGCCAGGGCCTGAATTGCTTTTTAAAGCAGATCGCAAAGAACTGTCTTCCTTGGGATTATTGCATAATTGGTATATAATTAGAACTATTGTTTAAAAATGTAGATTTTCTTTTTTTTTTAGCTTGAATTATTAAGATTTTGGTAGAGTGGCTATAATTTAAATGTTAAGTCTGGATAAGTGGAAGTTTTTGGCTTTGTTTGGTTTATTGATGTAATACATATATATTTTTTAAATTTACCTTTTAGGATTATTAAAGTCTGGTAAGACCAATTCTGTGGAATCTCTTCCAGAACTGTTGACATCAGACTCTGAAGGAAGCTATGCAGGAGTGGGTAGTCCTAGAGATTTACAGTCCCCTGATTTCACAACAGCATTTCATTCAGATAAAATTGAGGTTTGTTTTTACTTGTCTATTAATGTACTCTTTTCTTAACTTCAAAATTTAGGCGTATAGACAGTTTATCTTTATATTTTATTATATAAATCAACCAGGACAGTGTTTTGAAGTAAAAATAACAAAAGCCTAATTAATGACAATATATGCAGTTAGTTTCCTCAAATTTGCATAATGTTTCTAGTTTTAAAGATTTTAATGGCAGTTTTGAGCACTGTTTGATGTTTTATTTCTAATCTTTCTGCAACTAAAACCCATGTTGATATAAAAATATAGAAACACTGTATAGACATATTGGAAAATATAGCTAAGTTATTTGGAAATTATTTTGTGTAATGTCAGTTAACACCACCTAAAAATTGTCAAAGGAAAATGATTTGAATGTAAGCTTCCATTTAAATCCTGCAGTCTCTTCTCCATGGTGTTAACTGAAGCAATACTCTCGAATGGAGTTCTCCTAATCTAGCACAATTCACAGTAAGCTGCAGTAGTTCATTTTCTTCACCTGAACACAAAATTATAATAGCATTTTATTTTATTAATTTTTATTGACTTAAGAGAGGAAGGGAGAGAGAGATAGAAACCTCAATGATGAGAGAGAATCATTGATCGGCTGCCTCCTGCATGCCCACTTTGGGGATCGAGCCTGCAACCTGGGCGTGTGCCCTGACTGGGAATTGAACTATGACCTTCTGGTTCATAGGTCAGTGTTCAACCACTGAGCCTTGCAGGCCGGGCTAATTTTCTATTTTAATCCTCACCTGAGAATATGTTCTTTTATTGATTTTTAGAGAGAGAGAAACATCAATCAGTTGCCTCCCATACACTCTCCTACTGGGATCAAATTGCAACCTAGGTATGTGCCTTGACTAGGAATTGAATCTCAACCTTTTAGTGTATGGGAAGATGCTCCAATTAACTGAGCCACCTGGCCAGGGCTATGGACTTTAATTTTTAAGTTACTGCTTCATATATTAACATTTTTGCTTAATTCTCATGTAAATAGGGATTTAATATGTAAACTTGTTTTCCTAAAAATTATTCCCAAAGTTCACAGTAATTGGGTTATAGTCACTGATTTGTTTTGAGAATTGGTTAAGGCACTAAACTGTGGAAGAACTGAATTGAAAATGCTAGATGATGATTGTCATACTAGAGGTCTGGTACACGAAATTCGTACACTGGGGGTGGGGGTGCCCTCAGCCTGGCCTATGCCCTCTCGCAGTTCGGGAACCCTTGGGGGATGTCTGCCTGCCGGCTTAGGTCCAGCCTAAGCAGGCAGGTGGGACCCCCTCTCTCCATACTGCCCGCCTGCTCTCTGCTCCTTGCTGCTCCTTACTGCTTGGCTCGCTGCTCCTTAGCGCTGCCAGGGAGGCAGGAGAGGCTTCTGCCACCACCACTGTGCTCACTAGCAGTGAGCCTGGCTTCTGGCTGAGTGGCGCTCCCCCTGTGGGAGTGCACTGACCACCAGGGGGTAGCTCCTACGTTGAGTGTTTGCCCACTGGAGGTCAATGCACATCATAGAGACTGGTTGTTCCACCATAATGGTTGCTTAGGCTTTTATTATATATAGATGATTTTACTCTTTAATTTATTTAAGTGCCAACAATATTAGCTGCTCTGCTAGGAGCTTGCTTTTTTATTCACCTTTTAAATGTTTTTTTACTCCCAGGGGAAAAAGAAACCATATGTTAATGGTACACCTCCTACATATTTCAGGGAAGATTTAAAACCATGGGAAAAATCACCAATACTTAAAGTATCTGCTCCACAGCCCATTCCAAGGAACAGAATTGATAGTTCAAGCTCTTCTAGTTGGGCTGCTGGCTCTTTCAGGTAGGATATTCAATTTTTTGCCATAGTCTGAAAAATATAATAATTCATTTTTAGTCAAATGAATATTTTTAATGAAGCATATTTAAAAATATGAATGCAGTCAAACCTCGTTTCTCGACCAAGTTGTTCACAGAAAAAATGTTTCAGTTTGCTACCTGACAGTCCATTCATGCTGATGCCTCAGCATGACAATAACCACCTCTCTGGCAACAATCTGAAGATTAGCTTTTGTTGGTGGCAAAATCGAAGATTAGCACAATTTTAAAACATAAAGAGGCCATCAAGAATGCTAATGTTGCTAAGGGTGTGAAAGTGCTCATAAAACAATTACATGCAATTGAAGAGGTAGAAAATCTGTTGTTGATTTAAATAAATTAAAAGCAGGTAGCTGGTGACAGGAGGCAGTGGTATGTGAAAAAGCAAAGATGCCACAAACTGACCTCCTGAAAGACAGCCCTGTAAAGAATGCTGAAAATGATTCCTTTAAGGCTAGTAGAGGGTGATTTGATAAATTTAAGAAAAGAAGTGTTTATAGATTAAAAAGTATATGAGATATATACTGTATAAAGAAAGGTTAAGACGGGGGATCGTTTGTGGGTCTGGAATGGGTTAATTCAGTTTACATTATTTCTAACGGGAAAAAATGATGTTTTCCAAAAAATTGCTTCTCGAACACCCTTCTGGAACAAATTTAATTTGAGAACCGAGGTTTCACTGTATAGATTTCTAATATAATACACAGAAAATTACCTTAATGCATACAAATTACTAACCAGCTAAAATAGGCTCCTTTTTTCCAGACAATTACCTTTGTGTTGTCATCAGTGAATATTAGTAAATACTATTACACACATAGTAGTGACTTGATATCACCTTTTTATGGGGTGAGGGTGTAGGGGGAGGATAGTATATATTAAAAATCCCACTCAGGAAGACCATTTTGTCATTTGTAGGCTTACTTTATCTTTTTTTTTTAGCACATTAAGGGTTATCTAAGATCTCACAAAATGTATTGTTATCATAGTTAATTTTTAGAGGATATTCACTTAACCTATATTTTTTAAATTTAGAAAAGTCAGTTTTTAAAACTGAAGGAGTAGATATTAAAATACAGTATTCTTTTTCAGTGTTTATTGAACTGTGCTTCATCTTTATATATCGACTGTGGTTTATAATATTCTAAAACTGTTAATTAACTTACCAATTATATTATCTGGGTGATATCTGTAATTACTTTGAAATATACTGTATTTTGCACAGTTGGAACATAGATTATTATGTCCCAGTGTACGTTGCTTCATGGTCTAAGGATAGTTCAGAAATTAATCTCAAATGTTTTTGTCTAAGTAAACATATTTGTAAGAATATATAGAAGCATCTTCTAATTACTAATGTTAGACTACCTTTTATTAAAATTTTTTAAAAATATGTTTTTATTGATTTCAGAGAGAGGAAGGGAGAAGAGGAGAGAGAGAAATATCAATGGGTTGCCTTTTGCATGCTCCCTATTGGGGGTCAAGCCTACAACAAGGGCATGTTGCCCTGACTAGGCGCTCCTGGATCATGGGTTGATGCTCAACCACTGAACCACACTGGCTGTGCTAGACTATTTTTAAAACATGTTTTATGAATAGCTTGATGTAAAGTCAGAAAAATATATTGGCTATTTCTGAAGATTGTAGAATTTTTTTCTCATTATGGTGTCAGATAAGTTATGTATCTTTCTATTGCTTGGCATTTTTTTTTCTTTCAGAGTTTGTTATATTACTTACCATTATGACTTTGGATGCATTTAAGTAGTTATTTATGTATGTATAAAAGTAGCTTTCATTCAAAATACCTTTTTTGAAGTTTCCACAGCTGATAAAACCAACCTAAATTATCCTCTCATTATAAATCTTAAATATAATTTATAGTTTTGGTGAAGTTTGGAGGTAAGACTTTATGGATAAATGAATGCATTGTAAAGTAACTTTTATGTCTTTTAGTCCTGTCAGCCCTCCTATCATGGATCTCAGAACCATCATGCAAATTGAAGAAAATAGACAAAAATGTGGAGCTACGCCAAAGACAAATTTGGGGTTTGTTTAAAAAAATCATTAAAAAAAAAGTCTGTATTGTGTTGTAGTTCTGCACTAAAGAATTGGAAAGACCTACAGGACTTTCCCTATTATTTTTCTTCATTTTATATTAAAGTTCATTATAAGCTCTTTCCTAGGTAGCTTAGCCTCCAATACATATTTCTTAAATATGTGCTAAAGATTTATTTGGGTTAATAGTCCAACTTTTGTGAAATATAGTATTAAATGCCAGAAACTTGCCCTTAAAACGATCGTTGTGGTTCTAATGCAAGTGTGTGTATTAGTAAGTGGAAAGCTCATATGTAGGTATTACTTGATCATTAGTAGTATAAACTGATATTGTCACTGTTGATTCTTGTGGTCATTTTGATCCAGTAGTAGTAAAACCACATCAGATAAAGAGAAAGCAATATAATTACCTATAACCTTCGTTAAGCAGAAATTAATGTTAATTGGTTTAATTTAATTTGTAGCAAAATTATTTCTTACGGAATTAAACTTTCTCAGAGGTAGTGAAACTAATTAACTTAACTTAATTTCTAGCAAAGTGATTTCTCCTGGAGTCAAACTTTCTCAGAAACAACGAAAAATGATCGCAATGACTACCAAAGAAAATAATTCAGGAGTGAATAGCACAGAAACAGCTTTAACTGCTCCTTCAAAAACCTCAAAACCAGCACATGCATGGTATGGTCTAATTTTTAATAAGCATAGATTTGTGCATTATTAGCTTTTAAAGTAGTTCTTGGCTTCTAGGTCTTATTTCCCCATCTTTATAAATATTTCATTTTCCTCTTGGTTTTTAGTTAAAAACTGTTCCTTGGGAAATAAAGACAAGTGTTTTTTTTTTTGTTTTGACAGTACATCATAGTTTTCAAAAGTTTTTTTGTATTTTAACTAGTGTTTATTGCAAAAGCATTTTAAAGGAGCATTCTGATATTTTTCATTTTTTTATAAGAGATAATATACAGGGGTGGTTAAAAGGAGGTTTACAGTTGTGAGTATGCAAAACAGATTTTATTCTTGTATTTTTAAATTATTTATTTTAGCACGTATGAGATTGTACCTAAGTGCTTTGTGACATTCTTTTGAATTAATAAAGCTATTTTAATAATCAGAACCTGCATGTCTTTTTCCATATGAACAGCTGTAAATCTACTTTTGCCAACACCTGTATATTATAGAAAAATTTGATTAGAGCAAACTTTTTTTACCACCTTAATTTCTTCATCCTCTGTGTGCATCATAAATATCTTTATTATATAATCAAAACTTGTCATTATTTTTAAGCAGGGCCATTTACATAACTTCGTAACATTGAATAAGTTTTCTTCATTAGAATTTACCCCAAATGGCAGCATTAATAGGAATAATCTTCCAGAAGGTTAGATAGCAATTTTGAGATGTGTAAAATGAGGTTGTACTGTCTGCTCCCCTCTCTTTTCTTTGTAACTGATTAGAATTGATTGTCAATCACGATGAAGAAAAGTATGGGTAGTGTGAAGGGCAAGAAGGAAATCAGAACCCTGTTTCTCACAAGCATTGAAAAGGATCTTGGAGGCTACCTTTGTTTTGGGGAAATTCCTTCACTGCCTTTAAAGCCATATTTTTTGTTTGTGAGAGGAAATATTTTTCCCAATTAAAGTGTAAATTATTTTGAGGGAGACAACTCTTTATTTTGAATGCCACCAAGGGCCTAAATCCATGTCTTATAGCCACTAGTAGATCTAAAGCATGACCCCAGAAAAAGAAAGCCCAAGTAAAAAAGAAAAGAGCATGTAAAACTTTAGAGAATGGGTTTAATTCTCTCAAATCATAACATATTTAGTATCTAGAGAACTCTTTTTTTTGTCTTTTTCATACTCTTGATAAGGGAAAACACTTGTTTTAACTGCTACCCCATAAACCCTACAGAGGCAGTGACCAAATCAGTCTTATACATTGCCTAACCACCAAAAACAAGAACAGTGCCTTGCATGTAGAAGGTACACAGCAAATACAAACAAGGGAAATTCCCAGAATGACAGTTAAGGGAAGTCTAAAGATAACATAAAATCACATTTTCCTGCTACCAGGATAAAGAAGGTGCAGTCTTCTGAGCAGGGAGAATAGGGAAAATATCTGATATTCCCTACCATTCCACAAGTAAACTGAACTATTTTTCTTGTTTATGTCCTCATGCCTACTTTAGGATTTGATACATAAGTGAGTCCAATGTTTGAGCCTTTTCAAGGTTTTGGGTTTTTATACTCTATCACCACTTGATGGCAATTAGGTTTCCTTTATTTCTACTACATCAGTGATCCTTCTAGCTCTTTTCCATCCTCCAAAACTAGTACTAGTTTTAGTTTACTATTGTCTTACTGCTTTATTCTTTTTGCCTTTCTGACATACCTGTTCACTGTATATGGGATTTCAGGGAAAAGGATTAAAGTAGTCATTTATCTGAAACTTCAGAGTTTGATTTCAAATTTAGGAAAAAACTTCTCCAGTAATTATTAGCAACATGAGGTCAGACTCCCATGTTGAAGAGACTAAGTTTCAAACGAAATTTATTATGGCATATTAAAGAAAATTCTAAAAACATGGGAAGAAAGATGCCAAAAAATTTGGCCCAAATGTAATCAGATTATTTTTCCTTAAAAATTAATTTGGTGACTATGACATGTAAGTAATGTTTATACATTTATTTGAGGAAAATGTGATTGGAACATTTAAATACAAACAAATGAATAATGGGTTTTAGGGTACCAAGAAAATTTATCTAACTGACCAATTATAGATAATTTAGTTCTGCATTATCAAAGTGAGAAGTATCTGAATTGCCATAAAATTTATGCCCTTTTTATGATTTCTTGCAACCATAGTTTTGGTATCTGAAGAATCTTTTAAAGTTCATTTCTCATAAATTCTTTTGAAATTATGTACTGCTTTTATTTATACTCTTTAACAGTGGGCTGAGTGAGGTAACTTAATAAAAAATATATATGTAAGACATATGTCAATATATATATAAACAATATATATATAAAGGATACATACATATAATTTATTGTTGGTTATGGAAATTTTATCCTAAGTTAATGGCACAGATGAGAAAACATTTGTTAGAAATTTTAAGAACGCATTTATATAAAATGATTGATTGGTATTCCTGCAGTTTGATTTATCTATATAAATAAAAGCCTGAGCGACCCTTACAACCGAACGACTAGAATGACCGGTCAACCAGTCGCTATGATGCACACTGACTACCAGGGGGCAGACGCTCAATGCAGAAGCTTCCCCCTGGTGGTAAATGTGCTCCCACAGCCAACCTCCTGCGGTCCCTCGCCCCTGCAGGCTGGCCTCCCTGATATGCCCCAATTGGGGCAGGCCAAAGGGCCCCACCCATGCACGAATTCGTGCACCAGGCCTCTAGTATTTAGTATAAATGGAAATATTATCATTAGGTTAATTTTCTCGAATTCTTAGAGTGCTACAAGTTTAGTATATCACTTGATTTTTAATACATTTAGTGTAAATACATGTAATATATGCTTGAAGAAATTAAAAATGGAGATTTGTTTTCCTGACAATATTCCTTGTAAATGTTGGTCTAAACAAAGTTGTTAGAATTTAAACTGCTCTGCTTTTAAAAAGTAGAAAATTAATCTGAAATTAGCATTTTTATCTGATTTATAGATTGTATTTATAGAATATATTCATTACTGTAGTGATTTATCATCCATTTAACAATACTTCTCAAAAGAACATCCTCCTGATGGATTATCTAATGCGATTTTATTTTTTTAGAAGATTTTTTATACTCTGGATATTTTAATATTAAGGTTAATTTACAATTCATTAGCAAATCACAAGTTAGCCTTCTGCATCTGCCTCTGGTTGTAATAAGGAGTTTTACTAGTTTGTTCAAACATTCATTCACCTAGTCGATGACTCCCAGCATATAGTTGTACTCCTGCTGTTTGCAGTTAGATGTGACAGTAAGTCACATCTTGCTCTAGAATGAAGTTCTAGCCAATTGAATTTTAAATCTAATGTGAAAACACCAAGTATACATGGGAGTTGGCCAGTTTGCATTATCCAGTGTTTTACTTGGAGAAATAAATCTTCAGTGGAAGAAGTCTTTATGGCTTGGCTTGATTTCTGACTGTAAATTATTCCAAATCCCATTTAGAGCTAGCCTATAAGTTATAATAGACTAATTTCAGTTATTTAACTTTTTAGAGCTAGGAATTTTGTTCATTAAAGCAAAATTTTTAGTGCTGCTTTAGCTGAGAAACAAATCTTGATTAAATTTTTGAGTGGATACAAATATCTACAAATGCTTCTCTGTGAAGTTCCTAGCCTATGAGTTAGGAAAGTAAAATCATAGGAAATTAGACAGTCTTTTAAAGTATGGCATGATCAGTGGAAAGAATAATAGAACTCATTTGAGAAAACCTGCGTAAGACATTTTATAGGTAACTACTGTGCATGATTAATGAATTTGTAAGTTTGTTCTTTTGTAAATACTGTTACCTATATTTACTCTTAAGGAGATGTTATAACTAACTTTAAAAAAAAAAGCTTTTAGGGTACAGATCACCACATCTAGAAGTCCCTGAATTACCTCTAGGGTGAATCTAACAACTTATGCTTTTTATACACATCATTGTGAAGTTTCTGTGTTTAGAGACGTGAATTGCTTATAGGAGATATTCAGCAGATTTTCTGGCAAGAGTGTTTGCCAGCATGTTCCCAAATGACTAATGATACAGTACTTTACACCATAGTTACCCTGTTTACCAGTAGAAACCTTCAGGTGTGTGTGCTTTTGGGAGGAGCAAGATATTGGTAAAGAAATGGGGAGTGGTTCTTTTGTATATATATACTTTTTTTAATGTTCTGTGTATATACGTATTTTGGGGAAATTTTAAAGTCAAAGTCAGGTAAATTTCTTTTGAAGTATTTTTAGTAGGCCATGTTGCTGATACACATCTATAGAGAAAATTTCTGTCATAATGGGCTAAGATTTTACTTAGGATAAATGACTTAAATGTGGATACAGCAGTAGAGTATAGTGATTAGGTTGGGGTTCTGGAGTGAGCCTTGCCTGACTTTATTGGTAGATCTATTACTTGGTAGCATTGTGAACTTAGATCAGTTATTTAACTTTTCTCTGTCTTACTTTTCTTGTTCATAAATAGAGCTAAAAATAGTTTCTATTTCACAAGGGTACTGTGAAGATTTCACAATACCTATTTTACAAGAGATAATATATGGAACATTTAACACAGCACCATCAATATTATATAAACAAATAGTAACTTAATTTGTAATATGGTCACATGATTAACTGATTTCCTTAACGTATTGAATTTTTAATGACTTTTTAAAAAAAAGAAAAATCTTATGTGAAGCATTTGTGTTCATTCAATCTTTATTGAGTAAATAGAAATTTGGTAAACATTTTTTAGCTAATTTTGTTATGGATGTTTACCTCATATGTTAATAAAGCAAAGTGTGAATCATCATTATTTTCCTGCCATCTTTGGCACTTAATAAGGAATGTTGTCTTGATTTCTTATTGAAGGGAGTGGTAGTCTAGATGACAAAGTATGAGTTTTGTTGTCATTAAGAATTGTGTTTCGCTCCCAGTTCTGCCTTATCTCTGGTGATTTTACGATTGTTGAGATCACTGAACTTTGGTTGTACTTATTGTGGTGATGAAAAAATACTTCTCTGTCAGGATTGTTATTGTAAGGATTAAATGAGATGATGCATGTAAAAAAAAGTCTTGCAAATATGGTTTGGTCAGAGGCAGGTACAAATGAGTTATTCAAACAAGATACAGAAATTTAGAAGGCCTTGTTTTTTATGGGGTACCCCAGATACAGAGTAGGACAATAGTAGGTTTATAGTTGTGAGTACATGAAAGTTTATTCTTGTAGTAGTATTTTCCATATGAACAACCATAAACCTACTTTTTGCCCTACCCTGTAGTTTATGAACTTAATCTGGATGTGGATTTTATGGTATCTTAAAAGTATGAATTTAACTTTTTGGGGAATTATCTGGTTAACATTTTGTTTGCTTAACATGGTCATTTTATTTTCTGAATAAATAAAAATGGGAAAAAATTAAAATTAGACTAGGAAATTGCTTACATTATTATTGTTCATAATTTTGACTTTCTAATGTTATAGGTTCTGAAAATGACGCTAAGGGTACAGTGTAGTTCTAGTGTACAAAATAATAACTAAAGTTTCTTTTTGAATTAATTTTTTTCCAAGTCAGACTTTAGGAAGGAAAGAGATACTAAGCCTATAAACCGATTATATTTATTCATGTCAGAACTTCTGTGTTTTCATTTTCTTTTTCTCTTAAATAAAAATAAGTTAGTTTTGTTAAATGTGAAAATTATGGATAGTAGAGGATTTATATAGCATTTCTCTGAGTCAGGTACTGTTTAAAATACATAAATTAATAGTTGATCCTCAGAACTGTTATGATGGAGATGGTATTAGTATAACTATGTTATTGATGAGGAAACTGAAGCATCTAGAGCAGTGGTTCTCAACCTTCCTAATGCCGCGACCCTTTAATACAGTTCCTCATGTTGTGGTGACCCCCAACCATAAAATTATTTTCGTTGCTACTTCATAACTGTAATTTTGCTACTGTAAACAATATGTGATTATATATGTGTTTTCCGATGGTCTTAGGCGACCCCTGTGAAAGGGTTGTTCGACCCCCAAAGGCGTCACGACCCACAGGTTGAGAACCGCTGATCTAGAGGTTAAGTAACCTCCCAAGGTCAAAGCTGGTGTATGACAGAGCCAAGATTTGAACTCAAGTCTAGCAACAGAGCCTGTGTGCCTAATCCTGACTGCCACCCTGTAAATCCTTTTTACATTCTTGACTGTAAAGTAAAACACTGATTGGTTGATAAAAAGATTCTGATACCATAAAGAAGTATGAAATCTTTGGAAGCTAAAATAATCTGTATAGGTAATTTTTAATGTTTTGCCTGTTTTTTTTGATTAACTAATACTCAAAGTATTACACCTATGTTGGGTGTAATTTATTTTATGTTTTAGATCAACTTACATTTTATTTCCTCTATTCTGTCCATGTAAACTTAGGTTTATATTTTAAATGACTTTTTATTGAAACATATATACACTTAGAAGTGTATGGGTTGATGAGGTTTCACAAACTAAACAATCTTGTGCAATTAGCAAATCAGATCAAGAAATAAAACTATCAGCATTATTTAGCAGAAGTAATGAATGTTTCCTCTGCTGAGCTTAATTATTTAATTTAGTGAGCACAGTTTTTGTTGTTACCTGAGATATAGTTGTAATAGCTGTTATTAATATCACTTATTCATTCTTATCACATAATTTTGATTAGTTCACCACAGTTAATAGCAAAAAATTCCAACATTGCATTAAAAACTTTAATGTATACAACTATAAAATGTTTGGTCTATATTCTCACCTGTGCCTTTAAGCAATGAGCTTTTTAAAAAGTGAATATTTTAACATAACCTCTGTTGTCTTTCATAGGGGATCTTCTCTACATTCATTTTCATCCAAATCATTCCGGGATTTTTTAGTAGAAGAAAAAAAATCTATAACTGGGCATAGTGCAGGAGATCATGTCAAAAAAGTTTGTTTTAAAGGAATTGAAAATCCCCAGGCTCCAAAAGTTGCAAGGTAATAAACTTACACATTTTCTTCCTTAAAATCTTCTATGGTAGTTTTATGTTCTGAAATAATCTTTAAATATTTAAGAGGCAGATTTTTATACATTTGGAATTAACATGTCTATTTTTTGAAGCTTTATTTTGGTATAATTGGTTAATAATAAACTGTATATATTTAAAGTACTATATAATTGAAAGTTTTGGCATGCGAATACACCCATTAAACCATTATCACCAACCACGCTGACGACAGTGAATATAACTCATTCCCAGAAATTTTTTCATTCCCCTTGGTAATCCCTTCCTCCCTCCCATGTAATTACTAACCTCTTCTGTCAGTATAGACTAGCTTATATGTTCTGGAGTTTTGTGTCGATGGATTCATTCAGTATGTACGTTTTTAAAAAATCGTTTTTTACTCAGCATCTATTTTGAGATTCATTCAAGTTGCTATGTGTATTAATGGTTCATTACATTTTATTGCTGAGTAGTATTTCATTTTATGGATGGAAAACAGTCTGCATCTATTGATGGACATTTGGGTGTTTCCAGTTTTTTTGTCTAGCTAGCTATTTTTTATCCTGTTTTTTTAAGTCCTGTATGCTTTTAAAAGATGTTTCAAATTTTAAATGCATACATGTAATCTCTTAAATGTTTGCCTAACTACATTTGAGTGCCACTTGTACACATACACAGGTATTTTGTATGTTACATACATGATTATAAATGTTTTAAAATAGACCTGTCCTCAGAAAATTTTAAGACATTCAAGAAAGAAATCAAATACGATTAGTAATAAATGGAGGCATATACTATACTCATGGATAGGAAGAATTAATATCATTAAAATGTTCATACTACCCAAAGCAATCTATAGAATCAACACAACTCCTATCAAAATACCAGTGGTGTATTTTACAGAACAGGAACAAATAATTCAAAAATTTGTATGAAAACACGAAAGACCCCAAAAGAAATCTTAAAAGAAGAACAAAGTGGGAGATATTACACTATTTGATATCAAACTATACTATAATACTATAGTAATAAAAAAAGTATGGTGCTGGTATTAAAACAGACACATAGATCAATGGAACTGAATAGAGAACCCAGAAATGAACCTAGGCCTATACAGTCAATTAATCTACGATGAAGGAAGCAAGAACATTCAATGGGGTAAAAGACAGTTTATTCAGTAAATGGTGTTGGGAATATTGGAAACATACATGCACAAAAGTGAAACTAAACCATCTTCTTACACTCTATCCTATATCCTATATAATAAAAGGGTAATATGCAAATTGACCCTAAAAGGAGAAGTACCGATAATGCGCACTGACCACCACACAGCAAGCCCACAATGCAGCAGCTGCCCCCTGGTGGT
>NW_005361873.1:1552208-1575691 GCF_000412655.1 Myotis brandtii | reverse complement strand
TTAGGCCCCCAGGCCTCTAGTACAAGAATAAAGTCAAAATGGATTAAAGACTTAAATGTAAAATCTGAAACCATAAAACTAGAAGAAATTATAGGCAGTAAAATTTCTGACATTTCTCTTAGCAACATTTTTTCTGACATATCTTCTTGGGCAAGGGAAACAAAAGAAAAATAAACAAATGGGACTACATCAGACTAAAAAGGTTTTGCACAGCAAGGGAAACCATCAACAAAACGAGAAGGCAGCATATTGAGTGGGAGAAGATATTTTCCAATGATACATCTAATAAGGTGTTAATATCCAAAATGTATAAAAAACTCAGATAACACCAGAAAAACAACCCTATTAAAAAGTGGGCAGAAGACCTGAGTAGACATTTCTCCAAAGGAAACATATAGATGGCCAATAGACATAAAATGATGCTCAATATAACTAATCATCAGAGAAATGCAAATCAAAACCACAATGAGATAATACCTCACACCTGTCAGAATAGCTATCATCTGTAAATCAACAAAGAAGTGTTGGCAAGAATGTGGAGAAAAGGGATCCCTAGTGCACTGTTGATGGGAATGCAGATTGGTGCAGCCACTATGAAAAACAGTGTGGAGGTTCCTCAAAAAATAAATGGAATTGCCTTATGATCCATCAATTCCACTTCTGGGAATATATCCAAGAAACACTAATTTGAAAGAATATATACAACCCTATGCTCATTTCAATGTTATTGATAATAGCCAAGCTATAGAAGCAACCCAAGTGCCATCAATAGATAAGTGGATAATAAAGCAATGGTACATGTGAACAATGGAATGCTACTTGGCCATAAAAAAGAGTGAAATCAGAGACAGGAAAATACCATATTATTTCACTTCTATATGAATCCAAGAACAAAACAAATAGACTTAGATACATAGAACAGACTGTTGACAGAGGGCAGGGTTGAGGTGCTACATGAAAAAGGTGAAGGGATTATGGAGTACAAATTGGTAGTTACAGAATAATCATAGAGATGTAAAATAGGCAATATAGTTGATCCTATATAATAAAGAGGTAATATGCAAATTGATCCTCACTCCGTCACACCATCACAAGATGGCTGTGCCCACAGTGGAGGCAGGGTTCCTGTAACACAAGATGGCTGCGCCCACAGTGGAGGTGGGGATCCCGTAATGAGCCGTAATGAGCGATCAGGGACCTGAGGCTGTGTGGCGCCGGGCTAGGACGGGGGACCTGAGGCTGTGCACCCTGCCCAGTGGGACTTGATAGGGGACCTCAGGCTGCGCCCCCCGCCCCGGCGCCGGGCCACCTGAGGGTGTGTCGGGGTCCTGAGGCTGCGCCCCCCACCCAGCGGGGCTTGACGGGGGACCTGAGCCTGTGCCTCCCCGCCCGGCGGGGCTTGATAGGGGTGGAGCCAGCCGGGTCTGGGTCTCATGCAATTTTGAGGTGCACGTGGGTGGGCGGGGACTTGACTCTGGGTCCCGTGGCATGCCCCAGACTCTGACAGGAGGAAGATTTTCATAAACATTTTACTAATTTTCTTTCATCTCTGACACTTCTATTATAGAGAAAGGGCAAGTAGCAATATTAAAATATTTCCTCTAATTCCCTTTTAATGTGCACGAATTTCGTGCACCTGGCCACTAGTGTTATAATAACTATATACTGGGCCAGCAGGGGGACCACTCTGTAAAGTACATGATTTTCTAACCACTATGCTATATATCTGAAACTAATACAAAATAATATTGACTGTAAACTGTAATAGAAAATTTTAAAAATAGTCATTTAAAAATATCTCATTAAGTACATCTATTCCAGACAAGATTTTTAATTAGAAAATTATTTTAAATTTGGTTATTATCCTCTGAATGTAATATATAGTATTTTTTGTATAAGAAAAACTTAAGAATATCATTGGTTTTGTAAGATGTATAATGACTGATATCCTGTAGACTGCGTTTTCAAATAGACAGAAATGCAACTTCTTTATTTTCCTACTGTGAGATACACAAATCTGCCTCTATTTATATTCACCTTACCCTCCTTTTTTGTTTTGAAGTAGAAGAGTTATCCTTTCCATCTAAGGCTAATACTTATACCTTTGCTTGTATCTTAACCCCTTTACACTTCAAAATCCTTAAACTATGAATTAAGCCTCTCTTTTCTTGTGGATATTCAGCCTTTTCCCTTTAAGTAGGTTCTTCCCATCTGGTTTTGAATATGCTCAGGACTCTCATGTGGTCTGGGTAAGGTAATCAGTCCCTCGCTCAACCCCCACACTTTCTTCTGGCACTTGTCCTATCATTACCAATCCCCTACTCCCTTCACAGCCAGATTTCTCCAAAGAGCTGTCAGCTCCCACTCACTCCATAATATATTCTGGCTTCCAGTCCCATTACTAAACAAACAGTTCAGACTAAGTTTATCAGTGACCTCCATGTTGCTAACCACATAGACTTTTATGTGACTCATTGTACTTGAAGTTCAATTACAGGTCATTTTCTCATATCACTTTACTAGAGGCCTGGTGCATGGACCCCCAAGGGGTCCCAGATTGCAAGAGGGCGCAGGCCGGGCCGAGGGAACCCACTGGTGCACAATCGGGGCCGGTGAGGGACCGCGGGAAGGCTCCAGGGCATGTCCGGCTTGTCTCACCCAGTCCCCATCGGCCAGACCCCAGCAGCAAGCTAACCTGCAATCGGAGTCTCTGTCCCCTCTGGTGGTCAGTGCGTGTCATAGCTACTGGTCGAACTGTTGGACACTTAGCATATTAGGCTTTTATTATATAGGCTGTTCTTTCTATACCATCTATTTCATGAGATTATGCTCAGTTATCAGCTACTCAACGTTTATATTGCTTGCCCACATGTATCATCTGAGCTTCAGACTTAGTTATCCAACTGCCTTCTTGATATCTCTGTCCCATTTGGATGTTCAGAAACACCTTAAACTGTATGTTCAAATCCAAACTTAATATTTTCCTCATACCTCTCTCATAAAACCAAAATCAAACAAATATATAGAGAAGACATTAAACAGCCTATTTTTCTTCCTTAATAAATGGCATTTGACATATCCATCTTCCTCACCAATGTCCAGTGTGTCACTGGGACATGCCATTTTTATCTCTTAAATATTTTTTAAATCCATATACTAAACTTTATCTCTACTGTTATCACCCCCATTCAGACTTGTGATCTTTTACCTGGTCACCTGAGTAGGCCTCCTAACTGGTCCTGCCATAGCCTTTCTTCCTATCCTTCAATATATTGAGCCAGTAGGTTCTCTTTAAAATGCAGATTTGAGTTCTCTTAGAATAAAAGCTAGAATTCTTATATGGTCTTCAGGGCCTACCTAGCCTGGCTCCTGCCAACCTCTTTAGCTTTATCTTTTAATGTGATCTCTGTATTCTAGCCATCTTGGCCTTTTCTTAGTTTCTCAAATGCCAATTCTTTTTTTTAAAATATATTTTTATTTCAGAGAGGAAGGGAGAAGGAGAGAAACATCAATAATGAGAGAGAATCATTGATGGGCTGCCTCCTACATACCCCACACAGGATCAAGCCCACAACCCCAGCATGTGCCATGACTGGGAATCGAACCATCACCTCTTATTTCATAGGTCGACGCTCAACCACTGAGCCATGTAGGCCAGGCCATTTCCTTCTTTCTACCTACCTACCCCTTGACTAGTCGACTCTGACTTTCTTTCAGTCTCTATTCAGTCATATTCTTTGGAAAAGTCTGACTTCCCTTTTTGGGTTAGGTTCCTGTTATGTATGTCCTCAGTGCACTTCTCACTCAGCACACTTCTCAGTTGTACTTTTTATTAGTAGGATTCTTTAATGTTTTCTGCTACAAGTATTTAATGTCTGTATATTCAACTCCATAGTTCAGTGACAGCAAGGAAGATTGATCTCTTTGCTCATCACCAATACTCAGAATGTTCCCTAGCATTAGTAGGTGCTCAGTGAGCATTTTTTGAATGACAGGATAAATAAGTGAAATAAAATTATAGCTCTGCCTCAAGTAACGTTTGTAATATAGCAAGTGATATTGTATTCCTTAGATGTATGAAGTATTACATTCATTTTTAAAATATTTTAAATATAACTATACATTAAAATTTATTATTTTCTTCGGATAAATAAATGTTTTAAAAATGTGCTTTGATTTGAGAGAGAGAGGAATGTTAAAAATCCATTGGTTGCCTCCTGTATGTACCCCAATTGGGGACTGAACCTGGATTTGTGCTCTGACTTGGAACCGAATCTGCAACCTTTTGGTGCACGGGACAATGCTCAACTGAGACACATCAGCCAGGGCAGGGATACATAATTTTATTTTTATGGAACTCTACAATTTTAAGGACATGTGGTTCCATAGTTGATCACTAGAGTGTGCTATAACATCAGGGCTCTTAATTGTGAATGGTGTTATGTGCTATTGTACTATTTTGGAAATTTTAGTGACAGGAGTATATGATAGTATTATGCCATCCATACGTTGGGTAGAAGTGGAAGTTGGTGTTTTAAATAGCAATGTGTTATCATTTGATCACTGGGAAAGAAAACAGCTTGAGTTTTCAATTTTAATTTCACCATAGGTCATAATGTAATCATAAGTGAGTTTTTAAAAGGAAATGATAAACCATAACAAAGTAAAATATTTATTAATTCACTGAATTATGGGACACCTGATATATGGACAAAATTCTGCTGGCCTCTTGGGTATATGTAAAATTATAATACATGGGCCTAGCCTTAAATGTGTTTGAAATGTATTCAGTAAGTCTAAATATGCACACACACAAGTTAAATGACAAAACGAGAATGGAATTGCCGTACAGTTTAATAGTATTAAAGAAGTCATAGGGCAATAGCTGACTAAGTGCCAGATGAGTGGTTCAGAGAAGGAAAAAAAAATGACTGGGCCACAGTTGTATTATTTCATAAATACTTTCATGTATTCAATCCCAAATATTTGATCATTATCTTTATGGCCATATAAGTAATAATAGAAAAAATATTAATACATTTCATTGCCCAAGTTTTTGAACATAAAATGGAATTTTTAAAAGAAGAGAGAAGGGACAGTGTAAACAGAGGAAATGGTGGGAATTAAAGCAAGAAGATGGGAATCCTTATAGTCCTTGAGGGAATTGGGCCCAGAGGGTGAGGATAGGGGCAGAGATTAGGGGACTTATCTCAAGAAATTCTACCTATCACACGTTCTTGTTTTAATTGTTAAAAATGTGATTCCCCCCTCCCCACCTCAAGGCCAGTGAAATCCAAGAATGGCAATGTTATTTGGGTATGTAAAAATGTAGTAAAGAGAGATTTATGCAATTTCTGTTTATTATTACTTGTGTTCTTTTTCATTTTAAAATGTTTTCTTTCATTTTCCTCTCACTTAAATACCTCCTTGTGTAATTCTGAGCAGAACATGTGATCTTGTGTTTTTAATTAGTAAGAAAAACTACTTACGAGACAAGAATTGTTATATCAGCTCTAATCTTATTTGTAGTTAAGCTAGTACAAAATTCTTTTTTAAAAAGTCAACTGTGTGAGCAAGAAGTAATTTGGTTTTCTCTTAAAGTCTAAATTCAGCAAGATTAATGGTCTTAAGTTTGAACAAATATTTGAAAGATTTTGCTGGAAAGTTGTTTTTCTCTTCAGAAGACTAAATTTTATACACATTGTTTATTGAAACAATGTGTTTCAAATACCTTAAGCTTGATAATGCTATATTATCTGAAATTTTAGAATTTTTTTATACTTGCTTAATCATATCTCTATTTTTTTATTTTTAACAATTTCACTTCATTCTAAGATGAAATGTTTCCTGGTCACCATGGCTCAGTGTTTGAGTGTGGACCTATGAACCAGAAAGTCAAGGTTTGATTTCTGGTCAGGACACATGCCCGGGTTGCAGGCTCAACCCCCAGTAGGGGGCATACAGGAGGCAGCCAATCAATGGATCAATGCTTCTCTCTCATCATTGATGTTTCTGTCTCTCTCCTTTCTTCTCTGAAATCAATAAAAATATATATATAGTTTTAAAAAGATGAAATGTTGATAGACTTCAAGTTGTTTGGATGATTTTATAATTAATGAGATTATCCACTGAAAAATTATTAGAAAGAATTCTGGGATTATAATTTTATGAAACAGATTTGAGTTTTAGTCTAATGCTTACAATAGGCCTCTGTGAACTTTCCTGAACCTCACCTTCATCATATATGAAATAAAAATAGTAATGCCTATCCTGTAGGTTTATTATAAGACTTACTAATGTATATGACAGGACTTTATAAATTACAAAATGTTTCATAGATAATTGTTATACTTAAGCTCTGATTGCTTAACTTTGATTTAACAAGGCCTACATAAGATACTTTAGTCCTAATATTCAATTCTGTTAGCCAGTGACATACCATTTTCTAAGAGAGCTTGTAGCTGCTGCTTCTTAACAATTAAATAATAATTGGTTCTACATTATTATTTTTTCCATTTCTTTGAAAGTTTCAAAACACTTTAGCTGATCTCTGGACACCAGGATGATTTTTGATCACCATTAAGTCACTGTGTTAGGCCTGTTATCTCCAGCTTTAGACTGACTTTTAGGTCCTTTCACAGAACTTAAGGGAATTTGCATTTAGTCTCTAAGGTAGTTATCTATTCCATCAGAATGTAGAATTTTAAAATTTATTTTACAGCCATTTTAATCTAGATTTTCATCATCTCATATGTTTATCCCAGCAGCTTTCTAGATCATATTTTTGGATTTTTTTTTCCTCCTGTTTTTTTATTTCATCCTGGAGACTTTGGATATCATAGGTTAGGTATCCAGTAGATATAAAATCATAGAACTTCATTAAAACTAACCTGTAACTATACCTATTTGTACTTCATCACCTACATCTGGAAGAAAAAAGTTACAGTAATCCAAAGGAATAAAGAACTTTAAAACAAACACACACACACACACACACATCCTCTGGTTTTAAATATACATTTAAATATTTGTATATTTATATTATATATATATATATATATACACACACACACACACATGTATATATATACACACATGTGTATATATATGTTTATATACATATATGTACATATTTATTGATTTCAGAGGAAGAGAGAGAAATATCAGTGATGAGAGAGAATCATTGATCGGCTGCCTTCTGCACGCCCCCTACCGGGGATTGAGCCTGGGTATGTGCCTTGACTGAGAATCCAACCATGACCTCCTAGTTCATAGGTCAACGCTTAATCACTGAGCTCACTGGCTAGGCCCTCTGCTTTTAATCTTTTGGCTTTCTGCTTCAGCAATTTATTCTGTAATTACTTTTTCATAAACAGCTATGTTCCAGGTGTTCTTCTAGACACTGAGATACAAAGATGAGTGAGACACAGTCCTATACCTTGAGAGACTAGTCTAGTAGTAAAACAGAATTATAAACAATAATAATACAGCATGTGAAGCTGTATAAGAGTAATTTTGTTGTAGGAGCAGAGAGGAGGTGATATTTGAGGCAGTCCTTAAAGAATGAGAAGACATTTGTCGTGGAATGTATTCTAGACTAAGGGGTATACTAGAAATAACGATAGCTTTGTGATAACGGAACACACTGTACTCTGAAAAAGGCCTGGATTTGAGTTTGGTCTCTGCCACTTACCCAATTTGTGAATCAGGCAAATTACAGAATGCTCTGAGTCTTAGTTTCCTCATCAGTATAAGGGAAATAATACATGCTTTCTTCCCAGAGTATTGCAAAGATTAAATAAGTATATGAAGATATTCTCAGTAGCTTTGCCCACACGTAAGGTCTAAACATTCTAGCTTTCAGTGCATTTTGCATTCTGTCTCCTCTGTTTCATTGTAACTTTATTTCCCTTTTAATCTCTTCCATACTCTTCTGTCTATTGAAGAGAACAGCTTACTTTTACTTAAAGCCACCAAAATCTTTTATCTGTCCATGTATTTGTATGACCAAAACCTTTGTCACTCTCCTCAGTTTTAATGTCATTTCCTCAGTGAAGCCAACAGCATATGTCCTCTTCCCTATTAATTTCAGCTGTGAATCCATAGTTTTTTGTACATATTGGTATAGATATCAATTATAGTATTCTCATGTTTTATCATTGCTTAAATAAATTTTAAAATTTCCCTACCAAAGTTCTTTCTGAGTTTTAATCAACTTGATTTTCAGCACCATAGTGCTGCCACACACCCAGTAGATGTACATAAATGAATCAGGAAGTTAATATTTCAGGCCCTGTTTGCTCACTCTCAGACTTTGTTGTTAAACCCGTCTAGGTCTATGTTTGCTCATTGCTGAAAGAGGGCACTTGATTAATCTAGATAATCTCTAGGTACCTTTCTCACTCTAAAATTCCACAATTAGGCCCATCTCTGTGGTACCTTTGTTAATTTTCCCCCATACAGGAATGCTTCCTATTCTCCTCATCCCACACCCCTTTCTGCTCGGGACCCTCTCAAATAACCAAATCTTTTTTATATAGGTCCTTATGGTCTCTACACCGCAGTTTGTTAGACACTGTCTTAAATTCTTTTCTGTTGTATTATATGTCATTTTATATGTTGTTTCTTCATGAAAGTAGAGATCATATCTTATATTTCTTTTCTATCTGTAGTCCCTAGCTTGTCAAAGTATTTACTATATTTTAGTCGCTCACAAAATTTAGATGCTAATTATCTTTTTATATACAAGTAAGTGCTCTTTTAATGTCATTGATAGGTTCTTCAACTTTAAGAGAAAAGAGGTATAATGAAACTAATTTCACCCTAGACTAATTGATAAAAATATGAGTTAAGTGCCTACTGTATCTCATCAACATTATAACTAAGAAGTTTGGAACTTAGTGCAAATTTATCACTTTTTAGTCAAAATATTGATGTAAAACATTCTTCAAAAAGTTGTTTTGCATTTCTTAATGTATGTTTGATTACAATAAATGGCTCCATGAATATATTCCCTTATGGTGTATTATATATAAGATTTTATAAGTACATATAGATTTTTTTTTTGCTGATAATTTAAAGGTAAGTCTAACTGCACACATTAATCTGTCCCTGGTTTGGGATTACATTCTCCCTCTGGATTCCTGTTAATAAGCAGTGTTACTAATGTTACTAGAAGTTTTAATCTTCTGTTTGGCATTTGTTTTGCAGATGCTCTACTCATGGCACCCCAGGACCAGAAGGCAGCCACATTTCCGACGCACCCCTTCTGGAGAATCACAAGTGAGGTTAATTGATTAGCTTTGGGACCTCCAAGGATAGTCCATTGCTTAGCACTGAAAGAGAATATTAGGATATTGGGGATAATATGATATTGAATAGAATGTATTTTCTGAGTACGCTGTGCTACACAGTTTGAATTACCTTTCTGTTGTTATATTGCTTCTGCCCCATCCCACTTTTTGGAGTTTTCCAAAGTTTTTTCTACAGCACTAATCCAAATAAAATATTAGTTCTTTTTTTTTCTGTTTCTCACCTCATCATTCTGTTAACTAAATGCAAAAGTTCCCAGGTCCCTTATGTTGTAGGTCACTGGGAAAAAAATGTAACACTGTTAGAGTATTTCAAAGGAGGTACTGTGTGCAGAACTTCAGGAAGATGAATGAAAACTCATTATTATTATTCTTTCAGTCCCTGGTTATCTTCTTCACTGACTGCTCCTCCTGTGGTAGCCCCAGTCACTTTCGCATCTATTGTAGAAGAGGAACTACAGCAGGAAGCAGCACTTATCAGAAGTCGAGAAAAACCCTTGGCTTTGATTCAGGTAAAGAATATGCCTAAATGTGTTTAATTTAGGGAAGTTCTACACTACATTTTATCCTTAGATCTCAAGAAATTATGTTTGTTTGCTTTGTGTAGGTGCATATGTTTATAGATTAAAATGCAAATCCTATATAATAAAAGGCTAATATGCAAATTGTCCCCTCGACCCGGAGTTCGACCAGGGACAGGGTCGGCCGGCCCCCACCATGCACGAATTCGTGCACTGGGCCTCTAGTGCAATATAAAAGTAAACTGAGATTCAGCAATTTAAGTATTGACATATTCAGGATAACTAATTTAGAACTAATAAATTGTGATAATGCTAACATTTTTAGCACTGGTGATTCTTTGAACTGTTTTAAGAGTGACCTGTAGAGAATTTGGCATTATCTAGCATATTACACCTGCCTTGGAAGTTCACTAAGAATCATTGAATTCTTGAAGCAACACATACCAATTCTGGCTTACTTAAGGAAAAGAAAATTTATTTGAGGGATATTAAGATTCCATAGACTTAAGCTGAAAGACCAAAGAGCCAGGCTTGGAAACAAAGACCCGCAGTTGCCCTAGAGATCTGAGAAGCAAAAGTTCAAAGACCTATAAAATAACAGAAATTATCTCACAATGAATGGATTTTAACAACTATTTTCAGTTTCTTTTTCTTCTACTCAACATTAAAATTCAAGGAAAGGTGTGTATCTAATTATCCTAGCTGAGACCTCAAGGCTTCTCCTTGCCAAGGGGATAGTAGGATGCCTAATTTTAATTCCACTATGTTATATTCACAGACAGTGGTATTCCACAGAAGGAAAATGGAACGCTAACATCCTCCTCCTCAGTTGGCAATTAAAGGAATAAAACAAGTCTTCTCTCTTTTTTTCTTCTTCCCTCCTTTCAGATTGAGGAGCATGCAATACAAGATTTATTGGTTTTCTACGAGGCACTTGGCAACCCTGATGAGTTTGTCATTGTTGAAAGGACACCGCAGGGACCACTGGCAGTACCTATGTGGAATAAGCATGGATGCTAGTTTGCTGTGGAATTGAGATGCGTTTTTCATAAATTGTGATTGTCATACAAAAAAGCTGTGGAAAAGAGTTTTCACAAATTTGGTAACAAGATCATTCTAGAAAGATCTAGAAAGATCTCATTTCTATACTGCAGTTTAAGCTTATATTTGAGTGATTAAAAAATTCCTTAGACTTGAGATTTTAGTAATTTTCTTTAAAAGTGTGTCAGAGGAAAAACTAGATTAAGTTTAAATAGAATAGTTTCTTCTGAATAGGTCTAAAAAGGAAAACGTGAGTGATTGAAGTGTAAAATTTGAGTGATGCATTAAAAATAACTTCCCATTTGAAAACTTGGGATAATTTAGAAGATTTTTGCCAAATAGCTGTTGTCACTTCTTTTTTTCTATAATGTTGATTATCTTAAAGTAGGAGTAGTAGCCATTACTTTTTTGCTCCATTAATGGCCAAAATTTTGTGTTTACCATAGTAATTTTCCATTCTTGTGTTTTTTTTGTTCATCAAGCTATGAACATTCTAGTCTGTTTAAAGTTTGATCTGCTCAAATGCCATATTATTCAGCTTGGATAGCATATTCTCCATTTGCATTAAACTATGGAGTCCAGTGGAAAGGAAATAGGAACACTACTGAACAGCTTAATCTACGATAATAGTTCCTTAATGAGATTTGGAGTCATTGGGGTTGTTTCTTAGTGGGAGGGGAGACCTTATAAAAGCTTAATTGTGAGAGAATCAGTTTTCCAAAGTGTTAAAATTTTCTGAAATCAATGCTTAATTATACATTAAAAGAATTAAATAATTTAGAAGAAGATGGGTTTATAATATTATGTTATCAGAAATTCTCTGAGCCTGGATTATATGAAGACATACACATTGTTTTCTTTACAGTATGCTGTTTGTTTTTGAGTGGTTACAATTTTAGGAAATGTTGTCTATGCTCCAGTACCTAGACAGATAGGGAAGGCTAGTGTTCTATTTTCTGGGACATGAGCCTAGGGGAACATGCAAGAAATTCACTGCTGTAATTCAGATGATGGAAGAATTGCTGAAACTAAAAAATTTAGCTCTATCTGAAAGAAGCAAACTTATAAGCAAATGTGCAATAAAAATTCATCTTGATCACTGCTAATGTGTTTGATATTTTGTACTATGTTGTCATCTATTATAGGAGGAATTACTAGTTATTATAGTCAGTATTTAAGTGAATGCTGTATCCATTACTTGACTTCTTAAAAAAGGGCAGTTTCCCTAAAATGCACCTGTGAAAAAGTTTTGTGTGTTTGAGTAAATTGAGATGTTTTATTGATGTTGCAGTAAAGAGGCCTTCTGAGTAATTTATTTGAAACTTTGATTCTCACATGTACATTGACATCTTTAATACATAACAATGCTATGGATTTCTATGTGTGCTTCATGCTGCCTGGGCACCACCTAAAGGGCCTTTGTTGGATGAAATCTGAAGTAGGGACAAGCGCTGATCCAATCAGTGGGGCTTAAACCCCAGTCAGCAGTTGCATTTTATGGCCTGTCTTATACTGTAGGGTATCCTATTAAATTTCATTGAAAGAAGAGTTATTTTGCTGGTAAAATGAAAAATAAGCACTGCTAGAAACTATAATTCATAAGCAGTTCCATGAAGATGGCACCAAAAGGCCCAGGAAACTGATGTGTTCTTTCCCTAACAATGACATTCAACCTGCAATTATTAGTTCATCTTTAATCCCATGACTTCAAGAAAGACATAATAGAATTGAAGAAATTCTAGCAAAAGGCAACTTAAAGGATCAGTGGAATGAACAGGATTGGTTTTTTTAAGATTAAGCAAAACAATCATGGAACTATTTAGCCTGGAATGGGGATGGGTAGGTAGGGAAGTAGGGGGGTTAGGGGAAGGAAGTAGGTGTCAGAGCAGGATATGCTTAAAATTTGCAAAATCAAGAAGTCTACCAGTCAGATAAAGTCAAATTTGTTGACAGAATATAAGATTCAGGCCTTCTCTTAAAATTCTAAAGTGGTGGCTTTTACAATAAATTTAACAATAGTCTTAGTTTACATAAGAGCAATAACAGACGCAGTTAATTGAGAAAGGTATTGCTGGGTAATATCTGGGTTGGTTCTGTAGCTCTTGGAGGCTGGGGGATATGTGTGTGTTCATGATAAGGGGTTGATAGCTGTTTCATAAAATTTTAGTTCTGAAGAAGCCTTACAGATGATCTTTGCACATTCCCCTTTATTTTATAAATTGAACAATGTGAACTCCAGAGAAAGTGAGTAATGATAATGAGGTTTTCAGTCTTTTGTCTGGTTCTCCTACAACTACACCAGACTGCCACTAAGAAAATATTTTTAAAAGCACTTGGTAAAAATAATGTAACCCAGAAGCTTCTAGAATTTGTGGTATAAGCGATTGTTTTCAGAAGAAACAACAAGAATCCTCCAACAAGAAATTGGAGACAAGTGATCCAAGAAACCAAAACAGCCTGGTCTTTCCTACACATATGATCATTAGCTGTATCTCAGCCTTTATATATTTCATTTTCATCTATGTCTCTACTTGGCTTGGCTGACATTTTATATGTCAAAACATAATTCTTTTTAATTTCCTTATCTCTTAATCTGTTATTCTCCCAAATCATTCAGGCTGAACTTTTATTCTTTGTGTCCTTTCCCATTTTGCCCCTAAAATTATATCAGTTCTTTGAGTTATCTTTTATTTAATCTTTACCATTTCATTTTTATTACTACTATGCTTATAAAGTCCTTGATTATTTTGAGAAGTTCTCAAACTGTTTGATTTCAGGACCCCTTTATATGGATAAAATTATTGAGGACCCCAAGTAACCTTTATATATATGGGTAACATCTTTCCAAATTTAATGTATTCAAAATTAGAACAAAGTTGGCCCAGCTGGCGTGGCTCAGTGTTTGAGCTTCACCCCATGAATCAGGAGGTCATGGTTTGATTCCAGGTCAGGGCACATGCCCGGGTTGTGGGCTCGATCCCCATAGGGGGCATGTAGGAGGTAGCTGATCAGTGATTCTCTCATCATTGATATTTCTCCTCCCTCTCAAATAAAAACAAAATGAGAACTTTAAAAAAATTTAATTCATAAAAAAATCATAAACAATATGTTAATGTAAATAACATTTTAATGAAACTATTTTACAAAACAATAGCAAGAAGAATGAGATTATATTTTTATATGTAAAAATATATAACTCATTCCTTTAGGTGTAGGTCTTATTGCCTGGTTTAATAGAGGACTCTTAGATTCTCATATCTGCCTCTGCATTCACTGTCTTATGATATTACATGTCATGTAGCATCTGGAAACTTGAAAAACTGAAACGGCAAATAACATGTTATGAAAATAGTTTTGATCTCACCAACAACTGAAAGGTTGAGAAAGTGGTTGAGAACCATTGCATTCTCAACCTGCTCTGAAAATTTAAATTACTTCTCTACACTTTAAGTAAGTTCATATCTTCAGCTTGGCCTTCAAGTGCTTTTTTTTTTTTTTAAATCTATACATGTAGTGGTAGAATCAAACCTGACCTTATGTTTCTCCCTTTAAATACACTTCAAGCTTTGTTCATGCAAATCTCTACCTAAGTTTTTCTTTATTTTACCTATTCATGATTAAGGCAACCCAAACTATATTTCCTTTATAAAGTTTTTCTTGTCTTTTTCTTCTCATGTCCCCTCAAAAATAAAATAAAAACAGTTATATATATAGGTCAGTTAGGTTATTTCCTCTTAACACTTTATACCTTTTAGAGTACTTGTCATATTCTGCCATTTTTATTTTTTCTATTAATCTTTATCTTTTACTAAATTAGTTATAATTTTAAGGCATGGACTAGTCATTCTTTTATTTCTTGCATGTGTGTATTTAAATCTAAAAATCTTGAACCATAAGTGGCCAAGACAAAAATATCCACTCAGTACTTTACCAATAGGTCAAGAAATGGACCCTTAACAGCACTGCAGAAAGGGGCTTGATTTGATTTACTACTTACTATTTCGTTAAGGATTTTTACTATAATTCATGAGGGATATTGTTCTGTGGTTTTCTTTTGCTGTCTTTTCCTGGCTTTGGAATCAGCTTAATAATGACCTCATAGAATGAGTTGAGAAATATTCCAATCTCTATTTTGTAGAAGTGTTTATAAATGATTGGTATTATTTCTTACTTAAATGTTTGATAGAATTAACTAGTGAAGCAGTCTGGGTATGGGTTTTTTCCCCCAATTACAATAGACATACAATATTATATGTTTCAGTGTACAACATAGTAATAAGTTATATAACTTTATGAAGTGATCACTCTAATAAGTCTAGTACCCATCTGACACTTATATGGGCTTTCTTTATGGAAACATTTTTAATTATTCAATTTATTCATATTTCTTTACATATTACAGGTCTATCGAGTTTTCTATATTTTTCAGTCAGTTTCAATAATTTCTATCTCTAGGAATTTTTTCAGTTTATCTAAATTGTCTATTTTGTTGGCATAAAGTTATTCATAGTGTTTTCTTTAAATATATTTTATTGATTTTTACAGAGAAGAGTAGAGAGGGATAGAGAGAAACATCAATGAGAGAGAAACATCGATCAGCTGCCTCCTGCACACTCTCTACTGGGTATGTGCCCGCAACCAAGGTACATGCCCTTGACTGGAATCAAACCTGGGACCCTTGAGTCCTCGGGCCGATGCTCTATCCACTGAGCCAAGCCAGTTAGGGCTGTTCATAGTGTTTTCATCTAATCCCTTTAATTTCTGTGAGGTTGGTATTGAGGTCCCCACTTTAACTTTTGATTTTGGTAATCTGTTTTCTCTCCCTTCCCCTTAAGCTTATCAATTTTGTTTTCCTGCTTTCTTTTCCATTGGTTTCGATCTTGATCTTTATTATTTTCTTTTTTTCTGCTTGTTTTCGCTTTCATTTGCAGTTTTAACTTCTAAGCTCTGCAAGTGTATTGCTTTGATAGTAATTTAAAAATTGTAAAATTAACTATAAGCTCAAAAATTTAGTAAGTAGATAGATGGCTTTATAGAAGAGGGAACTAAACATAATTTTTGCTTAGTATATTGATTTAGCTTGTGTTTAATATTAAAATTTGGGACAGTCTAAAATAAGTACCCTGAACTTGGTTAACACGTGAAAGCTCCAATTATTAAGCCGGGTTTCCTTCATAAAATCAGACTCAGTTTAATAAAATGTATAAGAATGAAGTCTCTATCTTCACTCTAGACTATAACTGTCAGATATTTTAAGGCAAAATCTGGTGGAGTGTTAACGAGCATTTAAATTATTATTTATATATATTAAATTTTGTTTCATAACCTGAAAATAAGTACTTTTTAGACTTGTTAAAATAAAAGTAAACTTTTGAATCCTATAATTATCTATGACATGAAGAGACAAGTAAATTGTGTATTCTGATATTACCAATATATACCATATAGTTATAGCAGTAGATAAACATTTGAATAAACCCTTTTCGAATGAACATATTAATTGCTGGGTCTTCCTATATGGACCATCAGTCAGTAAAGAACATAAAAACAAAGCAGGAAGTTAACAAAATATGTTAAATTTTATGAATGCTTGGGGTTGATTTCTATTAAACATTTTTTAAATTGGTTTTAATTTTGAGCCTCAGGAATCACTATTTTGAGGCTTGCATTTTAAGAACATGTGAATTCTAATTTCTAATTCCCAAATTAGAAATTAGAGCTTTTTTATGGGTTACTGGGAGTTCACAAGTCCAAATTGCCTGGTTTTAATGTAATGAAAGTCTCCAAATGAGGCACTATCTTTCAGATTCATAGCAACAGATGGCATTAGTTTAGAATATTAAGTTGTGAACTGTATCACAATTGTTAGCTTAAGAACTGAAAAGGTAACAGTTTTGTGTTCTATATGAAGACATTTGAAGTTGCTAGGTGGATAAACATTTAAACAGTTTCACAAAATGCGTTTATCGATTTATTTTTCTTTGTTTCATTTTATTGTGAATCAAGCTTAAAAGTCAGAGGCAAAATAAAGTTGGGTTGTTTTGTAAGTCATGAACTTCTAATCAAGCTAAATTTTGCTCCACTGCAGAGTTTAGCTTACTCTAATGACCCAGGCTTAAAGTTGTGGGAAACAGTATGTTCTGGAATATTATAAAAGTGTCTTTTGTATACTTTTAGTAGCTTAAGACAAAGAGGAAGTAATATCCACCTCATGGAAAATAATTAAAAGAAAATCAAAGTATCTTAAGTTCAGTTCATGACAATTTATGCCTGACACTATTAGATGTCTTACTTCAGACCCTTGTTAAGTATTCTATAGGGGAAAATCACAGATGGTTCTATTAAAAATAATCAAGGTATTGTATTAGTTATTGTAACTCTCAATTGTTCATTTCTTGCATAACATGTAGAGGAAATAAAACTTATTTTCATTTTAATTTAGTTTTTAGGGACAATGAATTTATTACTATTGTATCTTTAAACCGCTTTTTGTTATGTATGTCACTGACTTAAGTCATTTAAAGATTTTAAAATAATTTTGAAACAAATTACTAATTGCACTTATCAACAAAAACAAAACATTTGAGTTTTATAACTCTAATATTCCTTTTATTTTTAATCCCAGCAGAATGGAAAAAAAGAAAAAACAGCAAGCTGGAATGAAAAGATAATTTTCCTTTACCTTCTAAGAGCAACATAACAGTGGCCAGCCTGGGCTGGCGCGTTGCTCTGATGCTGTTACTATTAAAGAGTGTATTGGAGTCATTTTGCCAACATTACAAAAGGAAAACTTTTAGAAAAAGAGGCATTTAGTATGATTTCATGTTAGATGTATGCCCATAATGATGTATCTAAGACCGTTACCATCAACATCACACTCATCACCAAGAATTTGTTTAAATAGTTACTATATAAGAGGGTAGAACTCCGGGACAGGGAATAGAAAGTGTAGTTCCTCCTGACATTTGAGCTGAGTGGCAGAAAATAATATAAAATAGTATTTTCTAAGAGCCTATAAGAAGAGAGCCTTTAATAAGTACTTGAATTAAAGATAGTGACTCAGATAAAAAAATAGATGTATTCTTTGGTTGTATGTTAACATTTTTTTTGATTAGTTAAATAGAGTTCCTCCAATAAACTTACATTTTTATCTTAAACATGCTAATAGTGCAGCATTTAAGAGGGACACCAGGCTTATTAGGAAGGAGATTTATGTTTATCATTTGCTCTCAGAGTTGTTGATATAAACTTGCTACTCCTCTAGGGTTATCTTTAGAAACCAAAGGCATATGCAGAATATATAATTTCACCAAGTTTGCCATAGGATTATTACTTTCATCAGTAAGATGCTATCATGCCATTACGTTATTTGTAGAGTTCTTGTGAAAATGGAGCAGTTTGGCATCACTTGTATTAGGATTAGATAGTACAGAAATATCAAGCATTTTCAAACAGGGCAGAACATATGCTGAGTACAAGGTTCCCTAAAATGTTTTCTGAGGAATGCCAGTTCTGAACAGGGCTGATAATGTTCTAGTATGTGTAAAAAGCCCGTGGTTAATTTGGAAAATGCTGGGTTAAAGACTACAGGACTTCTCAGAACCTTTGATTTGCTAATATACATTGCAAACTCTGAAGAAGGGCTTTTAAAAAATGTATGTTAAATTTATTTGACCAATAATTTTTTTTTAAGTAATATTCCTAGGGACTGGAGTTCCATGGAGAATATTCTGGATCACACTGACAACAATGTTAGATATAAAAGCTCTGGAATTAGACAAACTATCAAGTCATTTTACCTCTCTTAGCCCTCGGTTCTCACCTATACATTAAGACTAATAATTCCTGCCCTAGCCGGTTTGGCTCAGTGGATAGAGCGTTGGCCCAGGAACTGAAGGATCCTGACTTTGATTCCTGTCAAGGGCAGGCTCAATCTCTGGTCCTGTTTGGGGCCGTGTGGGAAGCAACCAGTCGATGTCTCTCTCTCACATCAATGTTTCTCTGTCTCTCCCTCTCCTTTCCACTCTCTCCAAAAATCAATGGAAAAATCCCCTTGGGTAAGGATTAACAAAACAAAAAGACTAATAATTCCTAGCTAATGATAATTTCAGAGATTGTTAATTGGTGTAAAGAACATAGCTTATTATAAGCATTAGAAATGCTTATCACAACAGTATTTATTGGAGAAGCAGAGATCACAAATGCAGCCATTATAGCTCCCCAGCAGAATGTCACAAGCCGAGAAAAACTGAGCAGTATGTCACCAAAGACGACTGTGAAGCAATAGGAAATATTTAAGCTGTTTTATATTAAAATATAAATTTTGCTTTGGTTCATGATTTTAATTCAATCCTATAATTGATTCATTATTTCTTAAATTGAGTATTTTCACATACATTATCTCATTTAATCTTCATTAAAAGTCCTGGGGTATTTTGTCTATTTTTACATTTAATTTTATGGATGAGGAAACTGAAGTAACAAATAATTTTTTCAAACTCCAACAACCAATCTATGGAGCCTGTATTGAAACTCTGATCTGACTCAAAGCCCATGCTCTACTTTTTAAATTAATCACATAGTTAACAACTTAATATGAAAAGATGAAAAGGCATACCTCCTACCCTGCCCACATCCTCCTGGTCCCACATTTCCCCACGCTTTAATTAAATCAGGTGTCCTTTCAGTTCTTTATGCAGATTCAAACACATATAAATATGTGCTTAGTTTCTATACTGCAAAGTTCTTAGACATGACAACAAAATCCATAAAAGAAATCAATAGATTTACTATGAAAAACCCTGCTAACAGAATGAAAGACATTTATATATATAAAATGGGCAAAATATATTAACTGATATTTCACCATAGAGGAGGTATGGATGGCAAATAAGCACATCATAAATCATTAGAAAAATACTGATTAAAACCACAGTGAGATATCATTTTACACCAACTAGAGCAGCTAAAATGAATGTGGGAACGTGAAATGTACAGCCACTCTGCAAAATAGTTTGGCAGTTTCACGTAAAACTAAACATGCTTTTACCATATCACCCAGCAACGGCACTCTTGGGCATTTATCTGAGAGACATGAAAACTCAAGTTCACCCAAAACCTGGGTACAAATGTTCGTAGTAGCTTTAAGTGTAATAGCAAAATGCTGCAAGTAACTTAACTCTCCTTTAACCCAATGTCCTATGCTCAGGGAGAATGGTTCTGTCTGAGCCACTACTGACTCACTGAGCCGGAGGACTGAGGGGCTTGTCTCCAAGGCGCGGCAATAGTCCCTCCCATCCTCATTCGGCCGAACACCTGGCACATGGGACAGTGGAATTCTGCTCGTCAATAAAAGGAAGCACCACTGATGCAAGCAACAAGCTGGGTTGACCTCAAGGGTATTATGCTTAATGAAAAGATTGCGTGCTTTATGACTTAACTTGTATAACATTCTGAAAATGACACGAGTATCGAGATGGAGAGCAGACTGCGCTGGGTGAGAGGTGGCTCGGACACCGAGCATGAAGCTCTTCAGCGGTGGTGATGGCACAGTCCTGTATCTTGATTGTGGAGCTTGACACACAAATTTACACACGGTGTGAGACTGCCAGAACTCTGTGCACACCATACACAAACGAAGGAGGTTTAAAAAGTGGTGAAACTGCGTAAGGTCTGTGGTCTAGGTAACCGTAATATACTAAAGTCAATTTCCTGATGTTGACAGTGCTATATCGCTATAGAGTGTCCTGTAATTCTGATGTGTGACAGCTATACTTTTGACATCACCATTTGTGGAAATTGATTGAAGGCTCCTGGGACTCGTGCATCTATGAGTCTATAACTTTAAAATACAAAACTTAAAAGAAAAGTGCACGTGGGATGGCCACAGTCCTCCAGCTCAGTGAGGAAAGAGGGGCACAGACTGGGAACCTGAGCTCCTGGAGCCAGCAAAGGGGAGCCACAGTCCCAGGTGATCTGCCCACGTTTGGATGAGAGGACGTGGGCGGGGTGCCAACTTCAGGGCTCCCTCTCCAGTAACTCATGCTCAGGATGTAGCTGCCTGTCTTTGAGGGGGAAGAGTCTACTGGACAGGGCAACTCACTGGCAAAAATTAAAGGGAAAGCTGGGCAAAGACCCAATCCTGACAAGGCCAACTTGGAGAAATGAGCAACCTGGGGGTTAGGCAGACGGGAGGGTTTGGTGGCAGTGGGACTCGAGCCCATGGGTCCCTCCTGGCAGTGGGACATCACCAACCCTACGTGTGGGGTTCAGAGGCAGGTAAAGGCAGAGCCGGGCCAAAGGGCTCTGGGAGCGGGCCAGACGAGCTCACAGAGGGTTTCGGGGTGAGGGGCTGGAGAATCAGGTGGTGGAATCTGAGCAAGGTCGATGGACAAGGAGAAACAGGCACCTTCCTGAGGAATCCCCAAGTTTGCCTCCTTTCCCTTACCGTTGCATTGTCATTAGGAAGTGACTGCAAGTACTATACTTCTTCCTATAGAACTGAAATACTGATTTACCGAGAATTGTTAAGGTTGTACTTAGAAGGAATCAAGCCACATGTGGTGACCAAAGTCAATGTGCTTTATGGACACTGTCCTTGCTTTTTTCTTTGAACAAAAAAGAACTTTTAAAATAATCTCAATGCAATCCCCCAACAAAGCTATGTCAATACATTGATGGATTTGGGCTTAAACATTCCCCTGACCAAGTAGCTCTCTTGTTCCCTTTCCAAGATAGTCAAAGTCAAGTTACCTTCTCTCCCGCTCCATCCCGGCCCCCCAGGTACTGGACTAGGCTACAGGCTGAGTTCTGAGTTCCCATTCGTTGTGAGTGGTCATGTGAGTAAATGCTGGTTGTCATATCCGAGTCCCTGCCTTTCCATCCCGTCCTGGAGGAGAACGTTTTGTGTGGAACTAACTCCATGGCCCTGCAGGGGCCCCAACTCCATGCTCCCGTGTCCACGGACGGCTGTACTCAGCCCCCGTCTGAATGTCAGAAAGGCCAGGCCCTGGCACACACTCCAATGCTCCCTTAGGACCGGGCTTGAATTCTGGAGATACTCCGAACGCCTGGCTTTACACAGAGCACGTTTAAAAATCTATTCAGTAGTCAGTTCCACACTGAGGAGAGGCCTGTTTCCATTGGTTACCGAATCCAAACAGTGCTTCCAAGTCCTGGGTTAGTGCGGAAGCATTTAAATGTGTGCTCTTCATTAGAACACTTGGGATAATAAACCCGAAGCCACTGTGAATAATAGTTTTAGTGACACATGCACTTGCTCAGTTGCCCTTATAACTTTTAAATCTGGCATTTATTTCCTACAGATTTTCCCATTAGAGCATGATTCCAAGTGCTACCAAACATCACAATGGTTATCGTTGAGCAATGACAGTAATGGCTATAAAGGCCGGGGTTTCAACTCACAGAAGGTTTAAGCACTAATTTAACAGGAAGATGACTCAATTTAGTTTAGCAGACTGAGCAAGTGCTGCCTGACGGCGGGAAGCGATGGCAGCAGGAGCCGGGCAGGGGGCGCACGGAGTGGCAGTGAGTGCGAAGATGCTGAACCCCGGTGGTTGGGTTGAACTGCAGTCAGCTCGCCGCACACCACGCGCCTCCATGACTAGTGCTACAGCCTCCCAATAAGAACCTGATGTACACCTATTCCTATCTCAGTAGGTTGCCATCAAAGCTATTAAGTTCCCCCGACTCCTCTGTAGAAAGCACAGCCCAGCCTTGACCAGGAGCCCTAGACCCCCGAGGGGACAGCCAGTATTATTCACTGCCCTCATCGGAACCCAAACTACTTCCGATCGCCATAGGAGAGATCTGCAGATATTTCTTATTAGAAAAGGAATACAGCTCCATGTCGTGTCTAGTTTTATATCTGACTCTGAATCTTGGCTTCATGACTTTTGCCTATGAAGCATCTTGGGATGCTTTCAAAAAAGACCTGCATGACGGAGTATATAGTGCCAGGCTCCATAATCACTGCATGTTCTAATCAAAGAGAAAACTTGCATTCTGTGTGCATTCTGCACATCAACAGGGAATCAATCAAACTTTGTCCTGAGCACTGAGTGAAAATTTCAGTAACCCAGCAGGGACTGGGCTGGCCTTCATTAAGATACCTCCCACCAGGTAATTTTACGTTAGCCAGTGACTACCAATTGCCACCTAGAATATGTTTTTGTGTTTTTGTTTGTTTGTTGTTGCTGATCCTCACCTGGGGACATTTTTTTCCATTGATTTTAGGGGGTGGGGGTGGGGATGGAGTCTGCAACTGAGGTACACACCCTTGACCAAAAGTGAACTCGTGACCCTTCAGTCCACCGGCCAACACTCTATCCACTGAGCCAAACCGGGTAGGGCGCACCCAGGATATGTTGACAATCAATAGTCCCATTTGTAGGACAGAGCCAGTGTAGGACATCACCCCTGTCACTAGAGGCAGTTACATTCTATAGATGATCTTGCAATCCATATGTCATGCAGGGAGTTCACAAAGTAATACGGTAAGTGCTACACAACAGTGGTTTGCATTCACCAGGATATACTGACATACACTAGGTTGCCAATGATGGCTTGGCTTTTCAGAACACAATTCCCC
>NW_005361873.1:1543975-1552188 GCF_000412655.1 Myotis brandtii | reverse complement strand
CCCCCCCCCCCCCCCCCCGTGGCAAGTCCCACACTGAGTGTGTGAGAGGACAGGTGTTTCAGCAATACTTCCAAGGGTGAGCCACACGGTAGAACCCAGGTGGGCTAAAGTCCTCCCGTGGCCCTGAGGACTGCAGGTGGTTTTCCTGGTGCTAACTGAGGCCTAAAGCATCGCTGATGTGGTTTAAGAAGATGCTCTGGCCACTGACATGCTGTATGATGTGGGATGTTAGGACTTCCCACAAAGAACCACTTTCTTCCCCAGTGGCTTAATGCCAATCCCCGACAATGCCAAGGGGAGACTTCTGGCTACATTCACGGGTAGAGCCCAGTAATCTCACAACGCATGGTTTTGGCAAAAGGCCTTGATAGAAAACCCTGGAAACTCAAGGGACCAAACAACCCACGTGGTTTGGACTCTCCAAGGTGGTAAGTATTCAGGTCTGCTGCCTTGGGCATAGACAGCCAGAGGCTTTGCCCAGTTCTGGGGTCCTGCCTGTCTGCTCACCTTAGGAGAGGGCCACAGAAGCCTGGACAGTCAGATGCTCCTGCTGAGCCACATTTGAGGGAGGAGGTGACTCAGATAAAACAAGGCTTGCCGACCCTATCTTCACTCGGAGGCATTTATGAGCACTGCTACAAACGGGATAGCGTCCTAGGCATCTTTCCTGGCCCCCTTGCTATAGCCTCCAATTCTCTGGCTCAGTAATCCCAGGCGAGGTGAAAACTCAGGTAAGTAGTAGCATCGTCACAATGCAAAACCAAGCCAGGTGGGCAAAGTGAAAGATGTGGTGTCCTTGTGACTGTGGGTTATAATCGCCAGCGCTGTGAGCAGAGCCCCTGAGCCCCTGGAACTCTTCCTGGGTTCTGCTTAAACTTTGTTCTTTCTTTCTTGAAATTGTTTTGAGATCTATAGTTGAGATAAGGATATTAACATCCACATAACTAATTTTGCTTTTAAATTGCATCAAGAAACATCTATAATAATAAAAGCGTAATATGCTAATTAGATTGGACTTCCAAACCACCTTCCAGACATCATTCTGGACAAAGCCGCAGCGGTGGGGGCAGAGGCAAAGGCTGTTAGGGGCGATGAGGCAGGCAGTCAGAGTTGTTAGGGGCAATCAGGCAGGCAGACAGAGTGGTTAGGGGTGATCAGGCAGGCAGGCAGGCGAGCGGTTAGGGGCAATGAGGCAGGCAGTCAGAGTTTTAGGGGCAATCAGGCAGGCAGACAGAGTGGTTAGGGGTGATCAGGCAGGCAGGCAGACAGAGTGGTTAGGGGCGATGAGGAAGGCAGGCAGATGAGTGGTTAGGAGTTAGCGGTCCTGGATTGCGAGAGGGTGCAGGCCGGGCTGAGCATCCCCTCCTCCTGTGCATGCATTTTGTGTACCAAGCCTCTAGTTTTAAAATAAGTTTCTTACTTTAATGTTCAAGCATAGAATAGTATAGACTGAATTGAACTACATGTGTGTGTGTTGACTGTTTCCGTTAGGTTTTAGCTGTCGGGCACGTCAGCTTGTTCACACCCCGGCATGGTGAGCGGCAGGGTAAGCCTCTGGTTCTCTGGGACCCAGTAACACGGGGGTTCTGTGGGGACATTTACAATCTCACGGTTTCTGTCTCTGTTCTAAAGGGCGGCTGAGGGACCCGATGATCCCTCTGAGGCTTTTGCAGGAGTCAGGCAGCCGCTGCTTGTGAGCTACTGGCAGGCACCCTCCCTCCGCTTCCCCGGCCTGGGAAGCTCATCGTTATCACGTCCATGAATTCCTTCTTCTGCTCTGAAATGTTTTTCTTAAAAGAGATAAGAGTGTGTGTGCGTCTGCATGTGTGCTTACACTGAGGGAGGTAGAAGAGCGGGTGATTCATACACTTCAAATCCACGGTTGGGGGAAGAGGGGCACATGCTCTTTCCAGGACAGAGACAGCCTATGAGAAACAGATTTCCGCAGAGCGCCTGAAGCGGCAGGAACGGCTTAAACTCAGCAGTGGGGAGGGAATGCTGCTTCTAGGTAACACACGTCTAAACTGATTCCAAATGTTTTATCGGATGTCAGCTGTGCAGCCTTCTGGATAAATCATTTCACATCACACCCTGGAGAGCATTTCGAGCAGATGTATCCGTTGGCCACAAAGATCCTAACTGAAAACAAGCAGCCACTGCAGTGCTACCAGCCCAAAAGGAGCGCTCCCTCGGCCAGCTCCTCCCTTACAGCATCTCCCCCTCCAGCTCCTCAGCCCCAGGGCCAGGGCCAGGGCCGCAGGTGGGAGGCAGGCCCCTAGCTCTGCCCTTTGGGACTGAGTTTCCCTGGGTGCGCCAGCCAGTCACGCTCACGTACTCTCCTGGAACCTGGTGAATCATCTTTCGTACCATTCTGTGTTGTGTGTGTGACTGGTTTCAGGCTGCTTGCCGCCCAGTCTCAGCCGTGGGGCTCACTTGTGGGGAGGGCCCTTCCTCAGGGGTTTCATGAATCACAACCTTTGGTTGGTAGGAACTCCTTGCTGGCTTCCCCGAAGCTTAATGTATAAACAATAAGAGGAAAATAAAACAGCGGCCCTCTGGTGGGTGAAGCTGCCAGGCCTCTCCCGGGCATGGCTTTGTGGTGATGACAATGCCAGAGTCTGTGACTTTGCTCCCAGCTTTTATCAGGAGGCAGATGTGTATCCAATGCAGAATGAAATCAGTGTCGGCCTAGAGAAGTTTCCAGAACCCTAGCAGGTTTGGCTCAGTGGATAGAGCGTCAGCCTGTGGACCAAAGGGTCTGGTTGAGGGCACGGTACCTTGGTTGCAGGCTCCTCCCTGACCCGGGCCCTGGTCAGGGCACGTGCAGGAGGCAACCAATTGATGTGTTTCTCTCACATCGATATTTCTCTCTCTTTCCCTCTCTCTTCCACTTTCCCTAAAAATCAATGGAAAAATATCCTTGGGTGAAGATTGAAGAAAAAAAAAAATTTTTTAGAACAAACGCAGCCGGTGGTCTCTCTTCATTTCTTAGCAGCCCCTTTCCCGTCCTCTCCTCCCTTTTCCTTTTCTTCACGTACATTTTGGAGAAAAAAAAAATATTTCTCTTTGCATGTGCTTTCCAATTTATGACAGAACGATGTTTCCAGAGGAAGCACTGCTACTTTAAACAGAAAAATAAGTGTCTGTCCAGTTTACCTAGAGTTGATCAACGTCATATTCTCTGGAGACTTGGTGCATCTCTGATGTTAAAGAAGCTGATAACAATGACTGCTCCCCTGAGGCACTAGAAGCCACTCAGAGCGGCCAGGTCTGGCTCAGCTGCCCAGGGCCGGCGGCTGCCTTCCTCAGGGCCTGGCTGCGACCCTGGGGCAAACAGTGAATCTTCTTGGCAGAACAAAGGAAATCTTTTCCAACTGTTGCATTTAATTTGCTTTTGTTTGTTGTTTTTCAGGATACATTTTGGGTTTACCTAAGGGTAAGAGTCAGCTTTTCCTGGATTAGGAAGCGATTTGTAAAATATTTGATTGGATCTGGACACGAAGCACCTCAACTCTGAGATGAGCTCAGGATCTTGCTCAAGGCGCGGATGCCTGGAGAGTTTAGGTTCTGAAGAAAACGTGACAGGAAACGGTCACATCCACACTAGACAGTGACCCAGTGAGCAGGGAGGTCGTGTGTAACCTATGCAGGAGTCCTCACGAGCGGAGCACGAGCCACCGCTGGCTCAGAGGCGGGCAGCCTGCCCACAGCTGCAGCCCAGAGAGCAGGAGGCATGGCATGCGGGTGCTGTGTGGTTTAAATTAGCTTAGTCAAGCTATAAATATTTTTGGTAATTTCTAAGAAACGAAGTGTTTCTGTCTAAGCCACAAGACTGGGTTGTGCAATACAAATTAACTGCTCCTGGAGGTGGGGTCTGGGAAAGAGAATGGAAGTGTCCGGTAGGGTCATGTATAACGGGTCACATGTGCTCGAGGACGTCTCAGCGACCTCCAGCATGACATTCAAATTCCTGCCGTCACCTCCATCGAATGCCAACCGCAGTCTCGTATACGTGTCCCCACCTCTGGGTGCACTCCTCCTCTTGAGCTTTTTCTGAACTGCCTGGTTTGACCTCACTTTCCCTAAGTAGAATAATTTCTGTCTCCCTTCCTGCTGTATACCCTGTGTCTCCATTTCTCTTGTCAATACTAACGGAAATGCTCTTACTCCAAGAATGTTTTCTGAAGAAATTTAAACAGTTTCTAATCACTTGCAATCAGCTTTACAAAATTAACCTAGCTCCACAAAATTACCCAGGGTTCAGTTCTTGCTCTTTATTAATTCCATTCACATATTCATATTTCTATTATTTGAGTCAAAATAATTTGAAGATATTTGTTCTCTACTTAGTTAAAGCTGAATTTAATAATTATATGATTTTTGATGTGTGCTTTTTGAGAAAAATTACATAAAAGTCTATTCATCACTTTATAGGCCATCATCTTTTTGATTCAGTGTTAATGTTTATACACCCACAAATTCTGATTTTAGTTACAAAAGCTACTCAGCCATAAATTCTTCCTAGGACACAAAGAAAGAGAGGAGAGTCTACATGATAGAAACACAAACCCAAACCCAGTTATTTGCAAACTTTTTCAAGGACACCAATTACTATAGAAAGCAACAAAAACGGATAAATTCAAGCTCCACACCTATATCAGAACCGACCTGAGCCTTGCAGCTCAAGCAAAACATAACCTAATAGAGTTAACCATATCTCTTCCTGTTCTCCGATCAATGCATTGCAGAGCAAGAGAGACTCAGCGGTCCCTTCAGAATAGAGGTTCAAGATGTAGAATATGGACATTTTGCACAGGAAAGTCGCAGAGGTACTAGTACATGAAGGATGAAGAATATGAGACACAAATCCTAATGTAATTGCCCTAAGTTCAGCATAGCTGGAGGAGAGGAAATGGATTAATTAGCTTCTAGAAGTCTCTTGCACATCTGGTTTTATCTCAGAATGTGTGCTTTGATATGCTGACCATTGTATGTGATGATGTCCTATTGTCTTGGCTGGATAGGAAGGAACTTGGGTGGAGCGACTGATGTACATGTGGATCAGGAGAGAGTCAGGGGCTGAGAGAACACAATATGGAGCAGGGGTTCTCAAACTACGGCCCGCGGGCCACATGCAAATACAAATATTGTATTTGTTCCCGTTTTGTTTTGTTTTTACTTCAAAATAAGGTATGTGCAGTGTGCATAGGAATTTGTTCATAGTTTTTTTTTTTTAACTATAGTCCGGCCCTCCAACGGTCTGAGGGACAGTGAACTGGCCCCCTGTTTAAAAAGTTTGAGGACCCCTGATATGGAGTGATTGAAGTAACAGAGTGAGGGACTCGAAGGACAAGAAGTTATGGTAAAAGAATGGGCCATTAGGATCTAAGAGTTCAACAGTGAAAGGAGATCCAAGCCGACTAGGGTGTGAAGAAAGGCCTGTGTCTGGAATGTGGAGAATAAGGGAAAGTGGTATGAGATAGATACTGATGGAGAGGCGGGCATGAGCCAGATGTTGTAGGGCCACCACATAAGGAGCTTAGGTTTTCATCTAAATACATTGAAAAGTCAGTGAAGGGTTTTAAAAAAGGGCAATGCTCTGATGTTTTGAAAAGACCACTCTGGAGGCTGTGTAGAATGGATTATGAAAGGGCAAGAAAGGAATCAGGGATGGTCCTTGATTTATGCTGATTCAAGTTATAATTTCTCGACTTCGCCATGGTACAAGAGAAATATGCATTCAGTGGAAACCATACTTAGACTTTAAAATTTTGATCATTTCTCAGGCTAGTCATAAGTGGTATGATACTATCTAGTGATGCTGGGCAGTATTAGTGAGGTGACTTTGCCCAACTATAGGTTAACATAAGCGTTCCGAGCACTTTTAAGGTAGTTTAGGCTAAGCTATGATGTTTTGTAGGTTAGGTGTATTAAATGCATTTTCAATTTACAATTTTTTTCAGTTTATGATGGGTTTATCATAAAATATTCCCATCATAAGTCAGGGAGCATCCGTAGTTTAGGTAAGAGATAATGATGGCTTGAACCTGAGAGGTGACAATGGAGGGACACAGAGAAATGAATAGCTTCAACATATAATTGGGAGGTAGAATCAGTAAGACTTGCTGACAGATTAGATTGTGGGATAAGGAAAAGTAAGAAGTCATTGGTAATCTCTCAATTTTGGTCTTTAGCAAAGTGATAGTGGTTCCATTTACTGATAAGGGAATACTGGAGAAGAAATTGAATTTGGTGGAGGACAGATTGGCATAAAAGATAGTCAAGATGCTAGTTTGAAGATCACCAGAGAATTCATGATAGTAAAGTTTTGAAATCCCTCACTGACTTACATTGCATTGGAATGTTATTTTTTTTAATTTTTAGTTTTTCAATTTTTATTTTTAGCTTTATTGAGACATAATAGATCTATAAAATTGTAAGATATTTAATGTGTACATCATGGTGATTTGATACATAAACCTTGTGAAAGGACTCTCAACATCTATTTAATTAGCATCCATCACTGAATATTAATTAAGAAAAGATATATCCTTTGGGTGGCAGAATTAGCAAAGGTCACAGATTTGAACATAGTGGGTATAATTTTCCCCATATTTTGTGCCTTTGGGCAGAGCATGAAGGGATTTGGTGGCCTTGATTGGTATGGCCATCCCCCAGCTCATTCATGTTCCAAATTCATACAATGAGAGGGAGGGGGTTAAGAAGACTAAAATAAAGTGAAATTCTACTTTTAAAAAAAAGAATGCTCGTTTGATCATGTCACAAGATGTCATGTAGGCAGTGAATATTTAAGTCTGGGACTTAGAGAAGAAATAAAGCGTAATTTTGGAAATTATATCTGGATATTTCCCACCATTCTTTCTTTCCCACAACCACTGTGTGTCACCCACATTATCTGGAGGGAGTTGACTCCTCACCTAAAACCTGATATGGATCTTGATTGTTTTATCTCAATCAGGACAACCCTTCCTCTCCCACATCATTGTTACTGGTTCAGGTAACTTAGATTTAAGCCACCCTGTGCATGGTATTTCCCTACTCAAAGGAACTGAATCAGAAAGGAGATCTGGGAGAAATGTGGATAAGTGGGCCATGTAGAGTCTCATTTTCTGGTCTTCTAAGAAAGAATATTTCCTGTCCAAGAGCACTGAGAAAGCTACTCTAAGTCAATGTTTCTCATTTTGGACTGCAGTTACGTAAGCCAATAAACCATCTTTATTACTTAACACATTGCGTACCGCATAGAAATCTCTAAGACATACGCCAGGGACCGCACGTTTTTGGGCAAACTGCACGTTATTTAAATCATCATAATGCACTTTAGGTGTTGTTTTTCAATAATTATAACATTTTTATTTACAAAAACAATTAAACAATTAAAGTTCCTAGTACTTTTTTAACGTATGGTACTGCGTAAAACATTTTCCTCTATGAAGAAGGACCAAACAAAATTTACATAAGTATCTAGATTCGCTCCTTTTTCCATGGGCGTGAAAAACGAGAACACTCGTGATGGTCCTTAACAGATGGCGCGCAAAACACGAGAAAACTCCTGAGCGGTACGAAATGTGTTAAGACTGAGTTTGATTTTTGGTTATTTGCAGTACGAATCCTCACTGGCGACTCCTGAGTCATTAGCACATAAATAATATTTAATCCCAGGAGAAAATGTAGAGAAGGAACATTGAATTCTGAGGCATCTAACATTAGCCACTGGATCAAGGAAGAGGAGCATAAGAGAGAAAGAAGAAGCTGACAGACACAGACAGAAAACGAGGAAAGTGTGGAGCCGCTGATCCCAAAGAGGAAATGCTTGAAGAATGAGGGCGTGGTCACCTCTTGGAGACTTCCTGGGAGTTTGGGTCACAGGAGGGCAGAGACAGGACCCTTGGAAATGGCAGCACACAGCTTGTCAGTGACCCCAGCAAGAGCAGTCAGTGGAGGGTAGGGTGGGAGAGTAATAGAGTAGACTGAAGGGGAGAAGGGGCTAGGGCAGTGATGGCGAACCTATGACACGCATGTCAGAGGTGACATGCGAACTCATTTTTTTGGTTGATTTTTCTTTGTTAAATGGCATTTATTTTTTATTTATTTATTTTTTTAAATACATTTTATTGAATTTTTACAGAGAGGAAGGGAGAGGGATAGAGAGTTAGAAACATCGATCAGCTGCCTCCTGCACACTCCCTACT
>NW_005361873.1:1523351-1543869 GCF_000412655.1 Myotis brandtii | reverse complement strand
AAAATTTCTATATGACACGGCACCAGAGTTAAGTTAGGGTTTTTCAAAATGCTGACACGCCAAGCTCGAAAGGTTCATCATCACTGGGCTAGGGAGTAGAGACAGTGAATAGATACCCATTTTAAGAAGTTTTGCTGTGAAGCAGGGAGCAGTGAGTCGGGAATAGAGGGTTCTGTGGGCTTAGAAGAGCTTAATTGCTCTTGTCACGTGTTTCTTGAGAATGGAAACCTGAACATGTCTGTATGATGATGGGACCCTCCAGAGAAAAAGAACAAATAGAGGATGCAGGGGAGAAGACACAAGGGCGGAAGTGATGTCCCTGTGAAGGTTCCAGAGAACAAGAGGAGAGAGAGCCTCTCAGGGGCAGGACCTCTTCTGCCTTCTCACAGGAGAGCACAGAGAGCAGGAGTGCAGACAAAAGCAGACTTGTGGCTTTGTGATCAGAAGTCGGAGAAGAAGCCTCTGTTCTGTTTTCTCAGTTGAGTATCAGGAGCCTCATCTGCCAGGAGCGGGGAAAGCGCGAGATAGAGTGCGTGTCGTCATTTCTCAGCAGGGCGGACACTTTCTTCCTTAGGCTCTTAGAAAATGACCTTCATATTCCCGAAGCTGCAGCACTCTTTACGGGAAATTTGTCTACAAATTCTAAAAGGGGTGCTTTATGCATTTTTGCAAGTTTTACTGTGCATAAACGGGTGGAGGGGGGCGCTGGGGAGTGGCATTCCTTTTGCAATCAGTTTAAGATTCTATGCCATTAGGCAACTGGATTCAGATTCTCTTGAAGACCAGTTTTGTAAAAGGGAAATTTAAAACTTTGATCTAAAATATTTATAAGCCAGTGACATTTACATCATTTTCTTTGGGGCCCGGAGCACCTGTTTGCCAGTCGAGTTTGTTCACCAGCTGTGGTCTCTATTGACACAGCCCTAGCTTTCCTTCTGTCTTTAAATTTCCACTAGTCCTTTGGTATTGTGAAAGGTTGGAGAAGTAATTTATAACACTGAGCCAAAGCGATAACTAACGTATATATTCTTAATGGCCTAGATGAAGAATAAAATATCATATTCCATTTCTCTGGACAGTTTTATAATAAGCGTCAAGTTGAGAAACTGCTTGATGTTTCAAGATGATTAGCTCTGACTTTAAGTTATAAGTTGTGGGAGGTTCTTACTGTATTTAATTATAGATTTTAGCTAACAAAATAATTTAAGTTAATTAGACCACAATAAAGACCATGTGGAGGAGGAAGGAGGGTGGATTACTGTTTTGTGAACACTGCTGGATTTGTCTTAATTTTAAATTGTGCAAAATAACTTATTTTGCATAAATCCACTTAAGGGCCTTAAAGTCCGACTTCTTTTGTATGTAACTTCCCTAGCTGTGCATTTCTGAAGACCTAGCACCTCCATCATAGCCACCTGCAGTGTTGGCTACAACCTCGATGAGACATGGCTGAGAACAAGGACAGTTCCATTCAGGCAAAGTAAAATCCAGGTCAGTCCTATTGTCTATGAAGCAAAGAACTCGGAGTGGAGATGAAAATACAAGCCTTGTTAGTTATGTTGTTCGAAACATGTGGCTCAGAAGAGAATCAACCCACTTGCTCCAAAAACACAGTCACTGGGCCAGTTCCAGGCCTTTTGAAAGGCCATTAGTTAAAACCACCTTTAAAACGTTTTGTTACAATAGAGGATTTCAAACATGGTTTCTCTAGACATCAATATACAACTATTTGAATTTAAAACTATTGATATATATACTTTTATGCTTGAACTTAAATATGAGTGCATGTGTTGTGTGTGTGTGTATTAAAAATCCCTCTAACAAAGGTACTTGAGTGAATGGTAGGGGCAGTGACGGGTGAGAGTCCAATAGCTATGATCACATTTTTAAAGCTGCTTTGAAAAGTGGTTCTCTTTTTGCACTGATGGGCCAGAGCTGCAGGTCATGAGTAGAAAGTATTAAGAGAGTGGAGCTCCTGAATGATCCTTACTCTGGAAATGCCAGATAAGGATTCGTTGGGATGGACATGTTATTGGGATTATCAGTAAAAAATCTGATGTGCGTTCAGGTTGCAGTCAGGGAGTGAAGTTTGGGATCAGCTATTAGCCTGTCAATTTAGCATCCATAATTAGCATAACCTTAGTTTTTATTTTTTCTTAATTGGGGCAAGTTATCTTTGTCCCCTGCCTAGCTCAGAAGTAAAGGAGGCGAGGGCAAGATGTAGAAAAGGAAAATAATGTCTCAATCATTAACTTAGATTTGTGCCTTTTCTCTTGAATCTTCTTGTTCTTAGTAAGAGAATGCCATGCTCTATCACTGGGATTGTGAAGCCTGTCACCAGCTTTGCTACTGGTTCAGTGGTAATTCCGAGTCAGGAGCCATTTAGCAAAACTGTTTGCTTTTCGTCAAGTCATCCAGCCCTGTGTGCAGTGACACATTGCAGGGCCACGTGGGGAAGTGAGCACAGCCCTGTCAGAGACGATGAGCCTAGAGCTGGGAAGAGATAGGGCATCCGGTGACCGACATCACTTTACGGCTCACGGAGCCCCATCCCGTTCATAGCTGAAAGAAAACCAAACCAACCCTGTTCCCTTCCAAGAAAAGCAGGCAGGTTTCAATTTGCCCTTGGATATGTCCATAGCCAGAATTTTTAGGCAGAAGATAATGGAAGATTTAATGTTTTTTCTCCTTTTATAAAAATATTTAGGCATATTAATCTAAAGGAGTAAAATTTTGGATAATTATACCATTTTCTTTTGTCTACTGTTTCTGTCAAATTGAAAGGGAAGTGTAAACTACAAGTATAACAGATTTGAGATGAAATCCAAGATTTGAATGTGGTCTAATTTTGCACTGCCCTGTGGTCCCCATTCCTTTCTCTGTCACCCAATGCCAGAGTGATTTCCCAGTTGTGTGTTCCTAATGCGGTTTTTTCAAAGTGTGTTCCACACAGAACCAGGATTGCTAAATGCTCCCTGTGGAAGGATGACACATCTACTCTGTATTTACATCAGGCTTGGCCTAGTGACTTGCTTCAGCCAATGAAATGGCAGATACAATGCTGTGTGCCACTTCCAGCAAAAGCTGTAAGACCTTCACAAGATTCCACCATTTTCCTTTTATCTCCTCCATGAGCCCAGCAATGGCCCGATGGGAGCTGCCCTGTTAGCCTGGATCTAAGAGTGAAGAAGATGTTGATAAGAGCTACAGTCATGTAGCAGCTGTTATGTAAAGTGAATAAAAAATAAAGCATTGTTGTTATAAACCACTGAGATTTTGTTACTGCAGCATTACTTAGCTCATCCTCGCTGATATATTCCCAGAAAAAGGGTTGTGTCAAATAAATTTTGGAAATAGTGCATATGCTATTCCAACTAATAATAATGTACATTGGCATTTTAAAGAATGTAAAAAAATATCCTGCAGAAAAAAACTATTACCACTGAGATCTAGCATTTTTGCAATTACCTTGATTAAAGAATTATTTAAAAAATAATGTGTAATAGCTTTTCATCAAGCACACATTTAATGAGGTGCCCTAATGCGCTTTTGTTTTGTTTTTGTTTCCTGTTACCTGAAAGATAGATTGATTCGAGTAGCTGGTAGGTCTTGCAAATACTTACAATTACTAGCTTCATTTATTTGTTCATTCATTCATTCCATAATGAAAAACTATAGCAGGTACTATAGCTGGTGTTGGAGAAACTAGGGTCTCCCAATGCTATCTTGTGGATGTGTAAGATATATCAGTGTTGTGAATGTCTATAACTCAGTTTAACTTCTTACTGCATGCCTAAGCTGTGACGGTACCAGGTTTTGAGAGTATGATTACTGCTGGTCACTTCTCAGATGCCATTGCCCAGTTCCACATGGTGGCTTCAGGACTGGGAATTTGATGTTGTCCTACTAATTTCATGCCAAGCCTAGAGCATGTGGAAATCTTTGCAGGGCTCCCTACAGGCCTGTGTTTGTCGGCACATCATCCAGCCACTCCTCCCATGGCCTTAATGGTGCTCTGGGCCCAATTAAGAGCACAGTAGGCAGCATTCTGTGATGGCCTCCAAGCTCCTTGTCCTAGGGGTTCACATAGCTTTTCTTAGTTATTCAACAGACAATAATCTAGGTGCTGCCATGAAGGGATTTTGCCGGTGTAATTGAAGTCCCAAAGCAGTTGAACTTAAATTAGGGAGAATACTCAGGTGGGCCTGACCTAATGACATAAGTCCTTTAAGAGCAGCGCGTTTCCCCCTGCTGCTTGCAGAAGAGGAAGTCAAAGATTCGAAGCACAAGAGGGATTCAACAGGCCATTGCTGGCCTGAAGACAGACGGAGAGCAGCCTTGACTGACAGCTAGCAAAGCAACATGGTCCTCAGCCCTACACACAGGAAGTCAAAGATTCGAAGCACAAGAGGGATTCAACACGCCATTGCTGGCCTGAAGACAGACGGAGAGCAGCCCTGACTGACTGACAGCTAGCAAGGCAACATGGGCCTCAGCCCTACACATGCAGGAAACTGAGCCCTGGCGACCTGAACGAGCTTGGAAGCGCTCTCTCCCAGTCTCTCCAGACAGGCACCCAGCCTGGCCGACACCGGGGTTTCAGCCTGGTGACGCTCTGAGCAGAGACCCACACCAGACTGAACCCATGGGGTGGTGGATTACAGAACTTCAGAGCAAGCTGGACCGGAGAACTGGGGGCTGATGAGTGTTTCAGCTGCTGGGCGTGTGCTCATTGGTTGTCAGCAATGGGAACTAAGACGGGCACCAAAGGCCTTGGGTCTCTCTTCTCTCCTCCTCCTGCCCTGGCCTCCATTTCCAGTTTGGAGGAAGCGAGAGGGAAGCCTGTGTAGCCCTTATTTCTTCAAGGCATTCTCTTTGTAACGTCTCCCTCTCACATCTTTCAAACCCAGATATGTTTTCTTTAAAGGTTTAGCCTTAGAAAGCAAAATCCAGAGAGTGCAGGCTGCTCTCCCTCCTCTGCCCTGAAACACACTCACAGCACCATCCACTTCCCCGAGGGGATCAGAGGCTACTTCCTGGTCAAATGTGGGGAAAGGGGAGAACTCACAGGGAGGGGAAATACTCCACAGACTAGTCTCTTCACACAGGGTCCGTCCACGACTACGTCCCACACGGCGTGGATTTGGTCGTGGCCCAGGAGCTTCCCAGCAGGGACCTCAGAGGCAGCGTTTGACCAAGAGCAGCCGGGCCTAGTGCCCCCTGCCCGGCCCTTCCCTTGGTTTGGCCCTTAGTAGTGCAGCATGAAACACAGCTCAGCCATTGAGAAGCAGAGGAAAGCCGGGCCCCAGGCTCTGGCCAGTGGGCGTGGCATCTGCTGGGAGCATCACCCTAAGGTAGTGGTTCTCAACCTGTGGGTCGCCAACCTGTGGGTCGCGACCCCTTTGGGGGATCGAACGACCCTTTCACAGGAGTCGCCTAAGACCATCGGAAAACACATATATAACTACATTATGTTTTTGTGATTAATCACTATGCTTTAATTATGTTCAATTTATAACAATGAAAATACATCCTGCATATCAGATATTTACATTACGATTCATAACAGTAGCAAAATTACAGTTATGAAGTAGCAACGAAAATAATTTTATGGTTGGGGGTCACCACAACATGAGGAACTGTATTAAAGGGTCGCGGCATTAGGAAGGTTGAGAACCACTGCCTAAGGTAACTGCAAAGCAAGTAGCAATGAAGGAGGTTTGGACGGTGGGAATCCTACAGACTCCTAGGCAAAGGGAGAAACTGTCGGGTGACATCTCCTGGCCTCAGGCTCTGGAGAGTGTGGACCAAGCCCTGCTGAACAATTCCATAAGCGCAGGTGGTTCACTGGGGCCCAAGTAGGGGGCAACCTCAACCCTGGAGCATGGATTGTGAGGGATGGAGCTTCTGAGAACCTCAGAGGAAGCCACTTTGGACTGTCTTTCCCCAGGGCAGCCTCGAGGGAAAGGGGACAAATAGAATGAGCAGTTTCCAGTTGTTCAGCGCCCGTTCGTGCCAGGCAGGTGCCATGTGTTACCAAGTACGACTAGCGCAGCCTCATAACACATCTGTAAGGCCGGCAAATTCCCATTTCAAGAAGGAGGCAGTTGAGCCCCAAAGAGCTGCCGATTCACACACATCCTAGGTGCTCAGTCAACACACCTCAGAGTCAACCAGTGGAGAAAGACAGGGGCGGTGTCATCAGGGTGTAGCCCAGGGGATCCCACTGTCACTGCTGTTGTCCTCCACTCTCTGAAGCAGGCTTCCTGTCACATGTCATCCCCCACATGAGACCATCTGCAGGTTGGAGGGGGGAAGGACAACCACGTGGCTCGGAGGCGGTGTAAATGGGCACCTAGGGCCATGGTCGGCAAACTGCGGCTCGCGAGCCACATGCGGCTCTTTGGCCCCTTATGGCTCTTCCACAAAATACCACGTGCAGGCACGCACGTACAGTGCGATTGAAACTTTGTGGCCCATGTGCGACCACTGACTAGGGGATCTGTTTAAATTAACTGTCAATTAGCCCACATTGGATGGGGAACTGGGATGACTTTGATCTCGGTGGCTGCAGGGTAACCTAGATGCACTGCTGCGGTACCTCCAAAATGTGGTTCTATTTGCACTCAGTTTGGCTTCAAATTGAGCTCAGCTCAGTTTTAGGTCCCTAGCACAGGAATGGGGAGCGTTACTCCCTCCTCTTGGTCCAATAGCATTTATTCCAACTGCTCCTGTAACAATTACCACACTGTGAAGTGTGTTGTCACCAAGAAGTCCACCTGCCACCATTAGTATTTATTCTTGTTTCTCCAAGACCCTAGTAAGTCCAGGATATAGTGGGTTTTTAGTGTTTGAGAGAACAAACAGAGAAATCTTTGCATGGTCCTGGCCACTGAAACCTAAGGGTTTGGTTCCAGAATATGTTCTGACAAATTGGCCAGGGTCCAGTCAGCACTGGAAGCAGAAACATCCGTGACCTGCCCCTCTGGTGCTGGACCCAAAGGATAAGCACTGACCTTGCTGAGCTAGGATGTCCTAGTCAAGGGGCAGAAGGTAAAGAACACGGTTTACAGAGCAGTTGCTGAGGCAGTGCCTGGAGCCCAGGTGAGTTGTGGGTCATGGCATTGAGCTAGTTCCGGTTTCCGGATCAGTAAAAATCAGAGTCAAATCTCAGGCTCTTAGAAGTGAGCAATGCTGAGAAGACAACAAGTCTTCCTGAAACACCTCCTCAGAAAGCAACGCAGATGCTTGACTGCTCACTCTGAACATTCTGACCTTGGCTTGGATTCCTGTTTTGAATGTGCAGGTGGAGGAGGGAAGTGAGACAGGGAGTCGAGGGGCAGCCCCTCTGCAGTGGCTGTGCACCCGCATCCCAGGTGCCAGTGAACTTACTTCCTCCTCTGTCATCTGTCCTTTCTCCCCCCGCCCCCCGATATTATTATTATTAGAACACATGTCTAATGTGATCTTAGGATCAAAGACTCTGAAAACATCTCTGTTGAAACTTCCGTCCTTCACTCTTCCTGGTTGGATCTAAGCTATATGCTCTTTTGTGAGTCAAAGAGATGTGATCATCTGTTTCCTTAAACTGACTCAACTCTTGGCAAACTTGGTTTAAGATGTTGGGTAAGTTCTGAGGAACGATGAAACTCGGTTCACATTTTCTTACGATTTGTTCCCTACCCTTGCCCACATCACCCCCTTGAAATGTTATTTACTGGGCATCAAAAACAATGCCTGCCTTTCCTTTTCAGCTCTTTGGTTCCCTGCAGCTTGCTGACATTGGAAGGGGCCTGGGCAATTCCACTGTGGGTTTGCAGCATCCTGAGGCAAACTGGCTGCGTGTTCGTACTCTGAACTTTAGAAGGACAAGGAGCAGGAGAGTACTGTACTGTCACCTTGTTAACGAGGCAGCATTGCTTCTTTGGTATCCTTGCCATGGAAGGTGAGCTTTTCATCATCTAAGAAATTTCAGACGCAGAGAATTGCCTTCCCTCTCATTTTCACCTCAGGGTGACTACTTGGAATGGGAAACCTAGGACACAGAAGAAATAAAAAGCAAACCCAAACAAAAAAGCCAAAAACGGCCCTAGAGGCAGCCTGTTGGCTCTCCGCTAAGCTCTGCTCCCCACGTACCCTCTTACTGGGGTGGACCGGGTTGGAAAACAGTTCAATGAAAATCAGAAGTTGAAGCTCAAGCCTTCTATTAAGATGCAGGCCTGTCTTTGATATTTTTGTTTTCCTCCAGAGACCTTTCACAGACTCTTTCACTGCGAAAATGACTCTGAATAAGAGTCAGTAATTACCACAATGTCCATTTAATATTTATCATGTTAAGGTCCTAATAACCCTTAATGGTCATTAATCATGAAAACTTATTAAGAAGCCCAGCAAAGTCGTGATGAACCATTTCCTAGGGTGATTTATAAAACCACAGAGACTATCAAATTTCAACATATCATTCCTTGAAGTGAAGATAATTTAAAAATGAATATAAATCAAAACAAATTTGGTGTCTGATTGTGAAATAAATGGCATGCTAATGCAAGTTCTTAGATGCTATTTGTTAAGTCACAGAAAAAATAACTTTGTGTTTTTATTACTAACAATTAAGCAATTTTACTCAAATTTTCATAATTCTGAAAGGCTCGCAAAGCCTCAATAGATCTATGGTGTGTGATACTGAAGGTAGAAGAACATCGCCTGTGGGAGTGAATTTTGTTGTTGTTTTTCCCTCACACAGGTCACTTACATAGCAGGACAGTGACTAACGTTTAATACGTGGGATACATGCAAATTCAAACACAAGATATTGGATCATATATTAGGAAATATTAACTCATTCTTTTTCTAAATTGTATGCTTTGGTGCTTAGAAAACCCTTGCTCACTGAAGTGTGTGTATGTGTTGGTGTGCATCCCCATTCTTCTATCTGTCTGAAATATGATTGGCAGAGAAGAAAAAGTAAAACATACTGCAGTCCAAGAAATTGTCTCCCTTACTGTTTTTTTTGGTTGATCTAAGCAGATTACCTATCCACTCTGCTAGGGTAAAATGGGAGAATGGGCATTGACTTTCCAAGTGATTTTTATGTGGTTTCTGATACCAAGAAAGTGTGTGCGTGCGTGCGTGCGTGTGGGTGGGTGTGTGTGTGTGTGTGTGTGAAGGGGTGAGTAGAGAACTGCTCTTCTAGGGTAATCATGGCTCCAGCAAGAGTGAATATAGAGAGAGCACATCTCCTGGCATTTCTATATAGCGCCTACGCATGGCAAGAAATTGTTTTGAGGAAGAAATTGCAGTCAAGTTGGCTTCTATAATTTAAGGCAAGGAGTATATTTCTAGGAAAGTGTTCAAAGCTTCTATTCTCTTTTTCCAAGTCCCCCCTAGGGACAGGTCAAGGGCAAGGATATTGTATTAGCTCACAATGCTAGTAGGAAGTTCTTTCCCTGTGATAAGTAGAGGGGTTAAGGGTCTAAACCCACCAGGAAGTGATCTCTCTTTGGCCTTCTGACTCCCTTGGACTTGCCACTCCTATTTGAGGTGCTAGCTCTGCTCTGGGCCTTGGAAAAAGCTCTCCAATTGACTTCTCTTCTGGCCTTGAGCCTAATAAAAGGAACCTTCCCCAACTTGCTGTGGCTGATCTTCAGGCTCATAGTAAAGAATGACCAGATGGTTGTGAACCTTCCTTTACAATGCCATTGGTATAAGAGAGGGCCTATAATTAAATGACTGAACTATTTTTTTCCATCTGCTGGACAACCTCAAGGTCATGTCTGATTAAAGAGACCTTTCTCCTCTCTGGGCAGGAATTCAAAAGAAGATTCCTTTTGGGTGGATCTCTTCAACTCTTCACATCTGGCCAGGATCAGGAGTGTGCCAGACACAGAACAAGTTGTTGGAAAGAAAACAATGCAAGTCTCAGTACTTGCTTTCACAAAGCTCATCTGGTAGTGAAAAGAGAGAAGAAAAGATTACAGTATGAGAAACATTATGGGAGACTATGGCCATGGGGTTGGAGGGCCTAAGTTGGGGTGTGTGTATGTTAGGAGTGGTGCAAGGCAGAGATCATTCAAGATTTGCTGGAAGAGGTGGTATTTATTGAGCCTTGAAGACCAGCAAGAGTGAACTAAAGAGGAAAACCGTGCCAGGAACAGCACTGACAATCCATAGAGATGGGGAGACCGCCACACACTCGGGACTGCAGGTCAGCATGTTTGGATTCTGGAGCAGAAGGAGAGGTACATGAACAGGGTTCTGGAAGGAGACGGGGTCAATCATGAAGGGCTTAGGTTTATACTGACAACCATGGCAAGACATGGAAGAACTGGAGGAGAGTGTTATGATTGGACTTAACCCTTAGAAAGATATCTTTTGCAATAGCATGAGTAAGTCACTGAAGGAGTCATAAACAGAGGCATGATGGTCAGTTACAGGGAGCGAGAAGTGAAATAAGACTGTAATGATAGGGATGGCTAACAATGCTTCTGTGGACACAATTTAGTAGTGAACTATGGAGTGGGACGGTGGGGTGAGCAAACCATTGGTTTTTGGCATTGGATGGACAGTGATATTCATTAAGAAAGAGAAAACAGAAGGAGTTAAGTTTTTGCTATTCTGGATTTGAGGCTTGTGTGATATCCACCGAAGTAAGGCCTTGAACATAAAGCAAGGTTTGGGAAGCATTAGCATTTACATGTTATATTGACCCTAGGGCCTATCTGTGGTGTTTAAGATTCTCTGTGATAGGCAGGAATAGTTTTCAGTACATTATGTAAATATTATCTTATGTAGTACAGTATAAATAGTTATATTTCTTTTTATAGACAATTAAAGATTTTTATTTTTAATATCTCACAGTCACCCCAACAATTCTGAAAGATGGGAAAGGCACCATTAGTCTTATTTTACAGAAGAGGAAACTGAGACTCAGATTAAATGACTTCCCTGAGGTCAAACAGCCAGGAAAGTTGCACTGGTCTGTCTGCAAATCCAGAACTCTTTCCTGCACACCACGGGGCCTCTTATATTACAGTGAACGGTTGCATAACTAACCACATCCTCCTTCCTGTAGCAGGCAAATGCGGATCCCTTAAGAGTTTTAAGGACTGAAGGTACAATACCCACCCAAAGATTATACCACAGCTCTCTTGGCATGCAAAGCACCATCCTGGAAGCCCTTATTTTGTGCTAAATGTATTCTTTGTACATGCTTATTGGCTGGAATACAATGTAAAAAAGTATGGTTACATAAAGGACTCTAGTTTATCTGGTCCTCGCCAATATCTTTCTTTCAGTGCCACGGAATGTGGAGTCTCTTGGCACAGGGTTGAGATAAAGCTATGCTGTCTTCAGCATAATGCCTCTCCCGCAGCTCTGCTGGTGTGGTTGTGCTCACTGGAAATGGACTGTATGTGAGTGCTAGTGAAGGCCCTATCTCATTTCCTAGGTTGAGTTCTTAACTTTGCCCTCCTCACCCCTGAGTAAGACCTCTGACCCACGAAACCCTTCAGTGGCTCCCTTCAGGGTCCACCTCCTACTTGCCCCTGAGCTCAGTTACCTGACACCCTCAGGCCCTGCCCCTCTCATGCCCAGCTGCCCTGGAGTGATGCACTAGGGTGGATGCTCTCCTTGACCAGCTTTTCAGATCACTCTTGACCTAAACTCTCCAGCCATAGGCAAATCATGCCTCACTCTCACATCCTCCCCAGATTCCTGGAAACCCGGCCAGGCCTAGCACCCTTAGCTTCCACTAGGAGAGAGGCAGAGCCAATCCCATGAACTCAGAAAGAGAGTGGGCCTCAGGTTTTACGACGGAATTTGTGTTTCCTAGGTCTAGGTATGTAGTCAGATCATTAAACGATACTCTATATTCTCACCATAGTTAACTTCCCCATTTCCCCATCATTGAGCATTTTGGTTATTTATAAATTTCTGTTTACAGATAATAGTACAAATATATTTTTCCAGAAAGTCTTTCATTATGCCGAATGATTATGATTTATTTACCTCACTTGGTGTAACTACCAAGAATCCTGTATGTTTTTCTGATTCCTCTCCACTAAGATCCTTTCTAATTTTAAATTTTTTACTGTTTTTCTGATTCCTCTCCACTAAGATCCTTTCTAATGCCAAATCCACTGAGATCTCTATTTTATATCTCCCTCACTTTTTTAAATTCTATGGCCATTATTCAATTCCTTATTATTTTCCTTTGAACTATTGCAATCGTCCCCTGTGTAGTCTCTGTCTTAGATCTACAGTCAGACATTCCTCCCAAAACACCGTCATACCAGGTCATTTCTCCTCACAGAGATACTGAATGTCTAAAAGGACATGAGAGTCCTCACATCAAAATGACCAGTCTTGGTAATTGAGGAGACCTCGGAACCAAAGCCCCATAGTCTTTAACAAACACAATCCCTGTGTGATTGGCTGTTCGTCATGAACAACTAATAGCTATTTTTTTGGTTTTGTTTATTCCCCACAGAGTTTTCCAAGATATGACCCAATATCTTGTGTTTGAATTTGCATGTATCCCACCTATTAAAAGTTAGTCACTGTCCTGCTATGTAAGATTTTCACTCTTTGTATTCTAAAAAAAATCCATTACCCAGGGTCACAGGCAGGGATCTGAGAATACTCAAGTACTTGTAATTCCTTATTTTGGTGTGTTCCCGTGAACTCTGGGACATGCCTGATTAACAGCACTCTTCTCCTATCAGGATGGGTTAGTAAGAATGCTCCTTTTGGGCAGGTCTTTTAAACTCCCAACTTCTGCCTCGAGCTACATGACTCCCCAGGAGGATTTCAAAATAAGGGGTCTGACTTCTTTCTTCTGTGAGGATAAATGAATTCCATGGCATCACCTATGAACCAGGAAGTAAGTATAATCTCATTTACCTGGGAATGCAGTTAACTGCCACGATATTTTGAATTTAATTAAAAAAGGTCCGCCGCTTGTGTCTATAGACGCTTATGGCGTACAAATGGTTAATCAGCTAAAAACAAAATGTATTACAAGAGTCTTAAGGTGGAGGAGCCTAATTATTCACTACTGGCCTCAAGTTGGCCAGGCCACTTCATCCTTTCTATGTACTGCGGCTCAGAATCTCAGAAAACCAGCTGAGCCGTGCACAGCATTTGGACCTGTGCTAGAGCTAGGAGACAAGTCAGATTCTCTGATTTTTATAGCAAAATGTCAACCGTGCTTTCTATAAGCCTAGACTCTCACATATGGAATTACTTTAAATCAACTACAAAATCCCTCCTTTCACATCCTCTTAGTGATTCTAATTTTAAATTTTTTACTTTTTTTTTTTTTAATCCTCAACCCAGGATATTTTTCCCATTGATTTTTAGAGTAGAAGGGAAAGGGAGAGAGAGAGAAACACTGATGTGAGAGAGACACATTGATTGGTTGCCTCCCACAGGCCCCTGAGGAGGGCCTGGAGCCTACAACCAAGGAACATGCCCTTGACCCGAATCAAACCCGGCACACTTCAGTCTGCAGGCCAGCGCTCTATCCACTGAGCCAAATTGGCTAAGGCGAATTTTTTACTCTTTGTATTCTAAAAAAATCCATTACCCAACAGAGAAAACTGACACAGATTCAAGCTCAGCTCCGGCACACTTCAGTCTGCAGGCCAGCGCTCTATCCATTGAGCCAAACTGGCTAAGGCGAATTTTTTACTCTTTATATTCTAAAAAAAATCCATTACCCAAAAGAGAAAACTGACACAGATTCACGCTCAGCTTGACCCCATATTGAGTCAGATTGCCCGAGAATCATATTATGACTTGAGGTCTCCAAATAAATGCTTTCAGAGATCTGGAACTTAGCATGATGCCCTTGGATTTCCAGAGAAAGAATGGCCATGTTAGAGGAAGGGATCTGCACAGTTGATTAAATTGGTTTTGAAGAGTAACCGTTCGCATTATAGTCCGTCCTTCTGTGATGATCTGCTTGGTATCACCCAGGATCTCAGCACCATGGGTGCCAACTGTGCTTCCCGTGTCCTGGGGCCTTCAGGCTGGGGTCTCTGGGAACCAGATACTCATGCATAGGGGCCTTCAGAAAAGAAACCAGGGAACCTGCGTGTGGGCCCCACCCTACTTCCGTCAGAGCCCTTCTGCTCTCTCATGTTCTGGAGTAAATGGTGCCTCTTCCAAGGATTTTGTTTAAGGAAAGGGTTTGACTGTTACTATTAATTTAGAAATCTCTGGTATGGTAATTGAAAGAGCGTGAGTTATGACAACAAAGGTTCTGAGAGTATTTCCAGCTCTATCCCTTACTAGCTCCATGCCATTGCCCATGCAGCCTACCCTCTCAGCATCTTCATTTCCCTAATTATAAAATAGGAGTATTAATAATACCTGCTCTTGGAGTTTGGAGAGAATTTAGTAAGATTCAGTAAGATAAAATAATGCACATAACATAGTTTGGTTTTCAGTTTTTGGTGTCCATTTATTATCACCGGTAGAACCCAGGTCCCATCTTCATGGAACAAAATTCTCAGGCTTGAATTCTGCACATGGCTTAAAAACAACCTACTGTGTAATTGATGCTCAAAAATGCTTTCAAACTGAATTCTTGGCAAACTGTTTGCTTCCATTTATTAAAAGTGAGCACGTCACACATCAATTTTTGTTTATGTTTTATGTTCTTGTTCACTAGCAAGTTCAAAGTTTCACTCAAGTGAGTAGGTTTCCTTAGTTCATACTGTCTGGTATTACTACTACCAGATTCATTACTTAGCACTTTAAAAAAAATCTCCACCTTTTTTTTTGGTTTTGTGGTTTTATGACATCTTCATTTCACACTGTATGCCATCTCAAAAATAACTTTGGAAACATTTAGTACATACATAATTTTTTAAAGTAAATGTAGCTACATTTATATAAATAACTTTTATCTGTGAAGTTACAAGATAGGCACAATAAATATTTGCCATAATAAAAAACTTTAGGATGTGTAGCAATGGAGAAGCTAATCTGATTGAAAACACTTCAGCATCTTACTTCAGAATAACAGACCTCAATATGTTCAAATTGTTTAAGAGGGTAAGTCCCTTGGCAATTGGTTGGAAATCTCAATACATTCCTTGGAAACAGACACCATAAGTAAAGATATGTTTCCTTGATCTATCACTGAGTATTTCCACTCTTGCTTTTAAACAATAAATCATGTTGAAAAAACACTCATATCTAAGCATGTTAAGGCATAGTCTGAGGTGACAGTAGACTGCCAGCACATTCACAGATGCCACATTCAAGGAGGTGGATGACTGATGAAAAGAAGCACTGACCTAAGTTAAAAACAAACAAAAACCTTTTAAAAGAAGTTGTGCTAAAGCCCAGGCAACTACATTCAGTATTCTTGGGGCCACTGTGGTTATTTGCAGTTATCTGTTTGCAAAAATGTAATGGCATCTGAGAGATGCCATAAGGGTTTTAGTACAGAAACATACCAATAAGGGAACTTATAATGAATACTTTAATTATAAACTGTCATTACTGAGTGTAAACTGTCATTACTTCCAACTATCATATATGACCACCTGAGAAGTACTTTATGGTATTCTAAAGGAAGATATTGTTATCTTTCAAAAATTCTTACATCAAACATATGTTTCTATGATATGTTGTATCATAAAGTAAAAATAACAACCTGTACAGAGTTAAATGGAAAAAAATTATAAAACAAATAAATTAATTAACCATATCTACTTACTATGATTGGTTAAAAAATAATAACTTAGTGTTAAATGAGTACTCATGTTCATGTTTGTTCAGGAACATAATATACAAATATCAACATGAATACAATGAAATCTACAAATATGTATTATTGGTGTAGTGTAAAGAGGCTTGTGAGAGATTAGTATTTATTTGCAACAAATTAAGGGAGAAAGTAGGGAAATACAATTTCACCAGGGCTAGTAGCTACTGATAATACCAATAATCATATTTAATTTTCTTTGTTTCTGAGTGGCACTGAGTTTTTGATATTGTGTTAAAAACAAACTTTCCCCTTGAAAGAAAAAAGTCTTCCAAAATAAACAGAGTGCTACCTAATTAAAAAGAAAAAATTCTTACTTGATGATATATTTATTGATTTTTTTAGAGAGAAGAAGGAAGAGGGAGAGGGATAGAGAGAGAGAGAGAAACATTGATGTGAGAGAGAAACATGGATTAGCTGCCAGACGCATCCCTACTGAGACTGAATTCACAACCTAAGTATGTGCCCTGACTGGGAATTGAATCCGTGACCTTTTGGGGTTCGTGACCATGCTCCAATCAACTGAGCCACACCAGCCATGGCAAAAAAAGAAAAAAAAATCTTAAATAAAAGTTAATATATCCCTTCACATACTCTTTGATCCTGCTAAATTAGAGTTGTACCCTGTCTATGTTTAGCTCATTTGCTTGAAATGCTGCTCCATCTACAACCTCAGTTGCTGAAGTCCCTAGCAGACTGCAAGGCCCAGCTCCAGTGCCCTTTGCTTCCACAGCTTGCCCTGTGATTGTCCAACCAGTAGCGATGAATACCCGTGAACTCACTTCCAGGGTCAGGAGGTCAGAAGGAATACTTTGTCATTTAACAGTTATCATGTTTAGGAGCTTTAGTTTGTAGGAAAACACCCTAACTTCCAGGGCTCATTAGAGGAAGCAGAAGCAAGGGCAACAACGTGGAGAGAGACTGGGCTCCTGGGAAGCAGACGTGGATTTGAACCTTGGCTCTGCAATCTATCAGCTGTGCGTTGGTGGTTAGTTAAAGGGGCCTCAGAGCCCCACCTATAGAGATGAGTGTATCAGTTAGGGATTGTGTTTAGCTCAATTATCCAAACAACAGTGGCTAAACACATAGGGCTTTCTTTTTCTCATGAACAGTGAAGTCCAGAGGAAGTAGTCAGGGCTTCGCCTATCTCCCTCGTGATTGTAACTTGGCTCCTCTACCTCCAAACGTGGTCCCATTAAGAAAGAAGGGGAGGTGAAGGGAAAGCCAGCGGCCTCTGAGTTTGCTCCCTTTAAACAAGGCTTCCCAGGAACCTACCATCAACCACTTCAATCTCATTGCACAGCCCTGTGTCGCATGGACATCTTGAGCAAGGGAAGGTGGACAATATTGTGTGTGTGTGTTTGTGTGTGCATGTGCTTGTGTGTGTCTGTCTGGACACACTGTTTTCCTCACTTAGTGGGAAAAAAGGAGGTGGGCGCTGCACTGCAGTGTCTTGCAGCAGTGAGAGTACGTTGCTCCCTAAAGACTGTGGAAGCAAAACAGCATAGAACCCAGAAGCCTCTGACCTCTGTTCTTGAACCAACTGGGTTCCTATGCAACTCAGTTTTTGCCTGTGTTTCATCATTTCTTTCATATCTTGACGTTATACATGGACCGGCCAGGCAATATTACATATTTCAAATCATGTCCCCTTTCCCATAAGAGATGATTACTCAATTCACATTTGAAATTCTCAAAGGGAAGTATGATAGAGCAAGCAGTATCAAGTGGCATTTTGTATTTTATTATTTTACAAGGTTCACTTTCCCCTTTAATGAAAAAAATTTGTGCTGAGTAATGAGGGAACAGTTGATTCGCAAAGCTGCATGAAACACTGCTCAGGAAGGGTTAGTGTCAGTCAGCACAGCTGGTGTGAAATGTGCTCAGTGACTAGCATTTTCACGTTGCCGGCTTAGCCCAGGAGTAGATGAATCCACCGCCTCTCAGCTTGGAGCTAGCTGCGGGAGGCCATGAGCCTGGTGACAGGGAGGTTTAGGCTCCACTATTACGAGAAAATCCTATCTGATGACCAACTCTCACCCTTTTTTCCAGCTTCCTCCTTCTGCCCTGATGCTCCATCTAAGGTGCCAAATCAGGTGCCTCAGAAAAAAGTGAATCTGAAGGAGTTTTAGGGGGATGAGAAAGGAGATAAGGAAAGAGGGTCACGTTCAGGATCTATGCTCTGCAAAGTGGGAGGAGACTTGTTGGAAACCACAATGATTGACTTCAGAGTGACCTCTCCCTGAAAACCTGCAATAAAGGAAAAGCTCTTGTCTGAACCACAGTCATCCACCCGCTTCAAATTGTATCGTGTTATTTTTAGTTTAACCATAGTCTTTATGGCCATGGTTTCCCAAAGTTATTTCTAGCTCTAACTGATAGTGTTTATGGTTAGAAAAATCAGACCTCCTCTATTCTCACTGATTTTCCTTCGGATATCATTATAGGATTAACAGTGAATTCCTCTAACAAGATTACACTGACAAGAGAAAAGGGGGGTGGGGGAGGAGAGCATGAATCACACCACAGGTCTATTCTAGAGACTATCTTCTGAGAAATTTTAATTCTAATTTAGAATGCAGTAGTCAGATTCCCGTACTCTATGAGAAAAAAAGCAGTTATTTGATATGAAGTTAATTAGAATTTGAAAACTAAAAACAGTATATTTTCATACAAGGTTGACTTTGATTGACTATGTGTCAATGTCAAATAAGCCATTCAATTTTTTTTCTGTCCATAGTTTACACTGAAACCTAAGCAGAAGATAAACAATGAAAGCAACGTGAAGGCTAGTTCCACTGTAGTATCTTTTCCGGCCTCCCCACTTACTCGCTCACTCACAGCGCTTCATTCCCCCAGCATTCTGGAAGAGTAGTCAGCCCTGAAGGCGACAGTCCCTGCTTCTGGTCCTACTACCACTCTGAGAGGGAAGGAGGCCTCATGGGTGGGATGCCCATTTTCATCACTAGCAAGTGGCTGAGGAGCAAGGCAGCGGGTTGGTGGCCTGAGGCCACAGTAGCCACTGAGCAGATGCATACCAGATCTTCATACCAGATCATCACGTTCCTGTTGCTTCTTTTAAATGCAAATTCAGACGAATGTGCTATTGTGCCTTCTTTGCAAAGAAGGCTGCCAGATTCCATGAAACTCAAAGTGAGAAAAGTGCAGAAAACCACTCTTTGTCACACTCCAAACTTCCACATCCAACAGTTAAATAATGTTTTTCTTTGCCAAGTGGCTTTTACATGTCACTTCAAGCATGTTTGGCCCTCAAACCAAGTAAACAAAGTCCTCCTTTTATTTCAGGCAAAAAAGTGCAGCCTGGAGAGTGGGAGTATTTTGTTCTTGTGAGTGGTTTTGCTTAACATTTCTGAGTTGGTGGCATTATTGGTTTGCCCATCAATGACTGAAATGTAAGCATGTTTACTTTCAACATTTTAACTTTGGAAATGGGCTTCACATGACATTCGCTCTTAGGGACACTGAGAAAGCTGACATAATCTACAAAAGTGGTTGTTGAGCAAATATTGGTGAAGGACAGCCTGTGAGCCAAATCTAGCTTGTCACCCGTTTTTGTACAGCTTGTGAGCTAAGAATGGTTTCTACTTAAAAAAAAAAAAAGTGCAGGGCATTCATTAGGGAGTTCTCTTGGGCTTTCCAAGGGATGATTAGGAAACAGGATTGGGCCAAAGGAGCTGAGCCCCAGCAGGCCTCTTCAGACCCCAGGGGGAGCTCTGGAGCTTGGACAAAGTTTTCAGGGATGAGCTGCTGTGTGAGCTTTTCTGGATGGAGGTGTAGCTCTGAGCAAGGCAGCGTTCTTAGCTAACATTCTCAGCACCTGGGGGAAAAGTCCCTCTCTCCTGAAGAGGCTCCGGACTGGTCTCTGGCCTTCCTTAAGATTAAACGCACCCACTTTAGGTCTCTTTTTTCTAGCTCTGGGTTTCATGACACAGGGCAGCACAGAAAGGAACCAGGGAAGAAAGCACCTGAGGAGAGAAGGGAAGCACATTTTTCTCTGAGAACTAGAGTTGAATCTAAGCAGCTAGTTCCAAGCTGGTTCAGGGTAGGGGCCTCCCAAGAGAGAAAAAAGAAGCAAAATATTGTTGTCAATCTCAAGAGTGGAAGAATACAAAGAACAGACCCGCAGAGGGCACAGTGCAGGTCTCACATGCTTCCCTGACCGCGTTACTATTCCACCCTCTGCAAAGTCCTCTCTGCTACTGCCTGACCCTGTAACCCAGCGGGGAAAGTAACACAGAAGCAAAGAAGGGGAAGTCTTGACCACCATTTTCTCCCCTTTAACACGAAATCTCTTTGATTAAGTTGTCAAGATCAGCATTACTCTTACACGAATACTGGACCGACAAACATCACAGTCTGGAGTTTATGGAGTAAGTTGACAAAGGCAGAGAGAGAACAAACTCTGAGCTGGCTGTGTTATCTCACCTTCAGGGATTGTGTTTTGTGTGCGATAAATGTCAGTAAACATTAAATCAGTACAACAAACCTGACTCCCGGAAGGATGAATGACTCATTGACAGTACATGATGAGAGTGAGCCATGAAAGTGGACCAGAGATCTTGATTCCAAAATTCTTAGGCAACACCTCGTATGTGTCTATTATAATTATTATTATAATCCTATCTAATAAAGAGGGAATATGCTAATTGACCCTCACACCATTGCAAAGATGGCAGTGCCCACAGCCAATAAGGAGGGAATATGCTAATTTACTGGCCC
>NW_005361873.1:1458918-1523051 GCF_000412655.1 Myotis brandtii | reverse complement strand
AGTGGTTAGGGAGTGATCAGGCTGGCAGGGGAGTGGTTAGGGGGTGATCAGGCTGGCAGGCAGAAGCAGTTAGGGGCAATCAAGCAGGCAGGCAGGCGAGCGGTTGGGAGCCAGCAGTCCTGGATTGTGAGAGGGATGTCTGACTGCCGGTTTAGGGCCAATTCCTGTAAACTGGTTGTCGGACATCCCCCGAGGGGTCCCAGATCAGAGAGGGTACAGGCTGGGCTGAGGGACAACCCCCCCCTCCCGCACAAATTTCATGCACCGGGCCCTAGTTATTATAATTATTATCCTTTTTTTTTTTTAAGTCTAAAGCCTCCCCTTACTAGAACATAGATGTCAACATCAACTTTATTTAGAAAACTTGCAATATAGTGCTTCTGTTTCCATTTATTCTTCAGTATTTAAAACATAACATTCTTACAGTATTTTCTGTTCGATCTAAGTTGTTTTTTTAAAAAATATATATATTTTTTATTAATTTCAGAGAGGAAGAGAGAGGGATAGAAACATCAATGATGAGAGATCATTGACTGGCTGCCTCCTGCATGCTCCCCACTGGGGATCAAGCCCACAACCCAGGCATGTGCTCTAGACCGGAATCAAACCCCAGACCCTTCAGTCCACAGGCCAACACTCTATCCACTGAGCCAAACCGGCCAGGGCCAATCTAAGTTTTTGCTGGAGAACAACTGCATCTGAATGGATAAGGAGATTAAAAAAGAAGAGGGTTGACTTGAAGGTGTTTATACTTATGGCTGCTCTGTAAAGGGAATTACCACTCTTGCAGTGACATAAAAACCTTGGTGGAAATGAAGGGGAAATGGCGCCGATCTTCAGGAAAGCCAATTTAGTGCTTGAATTGAGATAAAGCCTAATTTTAAAAAGCCTAGCTTTTTCAAACACCTAATAAAATGGGGTAAAAGTGCATAGTAAAAATAGTGAATTACTCTTCTTCCTGTCTAACTTAAAGATGCAAAATAAATCAATGTTTAAAGTTAATACCGCAAAGTACACAAACTAACATTTATCTAGTGTTTGACTCTGCTGATAGTAATTATCTGTTGCCTAAGTCGTCCTCCCATCAGAGGATAACTTCTTAAGGTCAGGAGCTGTATGGTCTTCTCTGTTGTTTTCCCTCCAACAAGAACCATCCCTGACACCCAGGCTTAATACATAGGTGAAGGAATTTTGTGACAGCATATTTCCATCACAGAGTAAATCACTCCCAACTAAGGTTTTATTAGAACAATTTGGATGGGTTCACTACACATTAGAACATATGAATAAATATAGTAAAAGTTATTTTTTCTCTCCCTATATAAGGAGTCTATATTCCAAATTTTATAGATCGTGTGTTTTTCTTTGGTCTCCAAAACCTCATCAACTCTGTCCTCAAAAATTTTTATATCGCCCAGCTGGTGTGGCTTGGTGGTTGAGCATTGACCTATGAACCAGGAGGTCATACACAGTTCAATTCCCAGTCAGGGCACATGCCCAGGTTGTGTGCTCAATCCCCAGTAAGGAGTGTGCAGGATGCAGCCAATCAATGATTCTCTCTCATCATTGATGTTTCTCTTTCTCTCTCCCTTCCTCTGTCTGAAATCAATTAAAAAAAAACATACTAGAAAAAAACCCCACATTTTAAAAAATTCTTCACCTGAGGATAGTTTTCCATTGACTTTTAGACAGAGTGGAAGGGAGGGAGAAGGGTGTGGGGGGCGGGGGGGAGAGAGAAACATTTATTAGTTGCCTCCCACATGCATCTTGACTGGGCCAGGGATAAAGCCTGCAACTGAGGTAGGTGCCCTTGACTGGAAATCAAACTTGAGACCCTTCAGTCCAAAGCTCGACACTCAGGGATCAAGCCTGCAACTGAGGTAGGTGCCCTTGACAGGAAATCAAACCTGAGACCCTTCAGTCCAAAGCTCGACACTAATTATTAAGCCAAACCACCTAGGGCAGAAAAAAATTTATATCAATAATTTATACCTTACTGTGGTTGTTTCACCTTCTGAGACTAGGTGAGAGGAGGCAACATTTCATTTTAAATTTTGTTGCTAATGGTAACATGAAAAAATTTTTAATAACAAAAGCAAACAAGAGTATTAAGTAAATTTGGGGTGGTTTTCTAATCATGCAAGTAACCAGTTACTGTGTTTTTTTACAAAAAGTTGTCTTTAGACCTTGTAATACCTATGCCTGCAGGCAATAGTAAGTGTGTTGTCTGAAGACAGATTAGAAAAGTTAAGTGGTGGAAAAAGTGAAAGAAATAATTGGATATAGAGTTATAAGTTTGAACAGAAACTATCATGTATATTTACTGTAAACTGTATTGTTATTATCCATTTTAGCATATACAATTATCTTAATCCAACCAATGGCTCATCATTGTTTTAAAAAGAAACTGGAGTTTAGAGAGTTAGGTGGCTTTTGACTGGCCACACATACAATATGTACAAGAACCAATGTTTTAACTCAAGTCTCACTTCAAAGCTCATGGTTTTAATTATTATGTAATCTCCCATTAAGAAACTTTGATGCTAATTAAAAACTTGGCCAAAAAGCTAATTCTTACAACAGGCTGTACTTGACAGCAATTTTTTTTTGAAATGACTGTTTCATGCAGAAATGCACGCCTCAGCTCAAGAAGCTACCCTTGAATTAAACACTGTTATTCAAAGACCATCGCCCTAAGGGTCCTGCGGGAAGCATTCCTTTGTCAGAGTCCTGTCTGCATTGTATGACCTGCCTTCTCCGATTATGGACAGTCTGTCTTATCCAACTTGGCTATGGAAAAAAAGTAACACTGTCTTATAGAGGCAACAGAAAATCCAGAGCTTTGACAATACCATTAGGGTTAAGTGTTGAGGGAAATACTTCCCACGTTAGGATAATCCTTCTATAGGAGTTAGGACCCAGTGTTCTTCCCATACTCCATACGAATTTTCTTTCAAACTAGATCTGCCCGGAGAAAGGAAGATTTAGCAGGTAGGACAGAAGATGATAGTAGGTCATTAAATTAGAAAAATTAGCCTACTTAATGTGACGCCTGAAGACCTGGGTTTAGGTATTTGCAGCTACAGACCTAGAGAAAATGGCTTAATTTCTTTAGGCCTCAACTTGCTTTTCTGCAATATGGAGACAATACTATCTACCTCTCAAAGTGGCTAAGATGAGAATGCAATAATATACCCGAAGGTGTTTCCTAAACTGGAAAGGACTAAGCGAATATGTTACCACTACAGATAAAAAGTCTTATCAGCATATTATTCCCAATGATGCTTCAAACATGTCCACTAAAGTACTGCTCAGCTCCAGGAAAGTTACACATATTGTGAATTCCAACCAATTGTTTCATAATCTGCTCAAAACTGAGTAGGAGGTGGGTGTGTACCAGAGAACATTTTAATTTTCCATAATTTCCACATTTGGAAAAATTGCAAAGATTTATGGAAAATGAGAGGGGGAGTCACATGCTGAGTTTTAAACTAAAATGTAGGACAAAAAAGAAATAAATGTAAAACAGTTGTCAGATTGCACTGTTCAGACAGACATTAAGATGCTGATTCTTAGAAGTGAGAGTGAACACAGACTCAGATGAAGAAATATTGATCTCAATTTTGATTGGTAGTTGAAATATTAATTTTCTTAATTCATAATCATCACTATTATCTGTACAGTCTTATGTAGTTGATTAATTGAATAGTTGAACTGAGAAGAATCTATATTCAAAGGTTTTTTATGATTTCAAATACTCCCTAAATTATGCCAAATATTCCTTTCCTGCCCATAACATTCTGTCTAGCATCCATCATTTCCTGTTACTTTAAATCTCAATCTGGTCCATTCTCAAATGTAAACCTCTAATTTCAAATCTTATTTAAACCTTATCTACTTCTTACTCCCAGGCAATCCTACCCCAGGGTAGCTAGTCTCCAAAGATGGCCCTTCGTGAACCATGCCCTCTGTTGTCCCCTCCCATATTGAATCTGAGCTGGGCTTCTGGCTCAGGAGGAAGGATGCAATGGCAGTTCTGAGCCTAAATCATAAGGAGGCCTGGCAACTTCTTCCCATCATCACAATCAGTGATGTCACATTATAAGCTTAAAGTCATCCATGGTGGGAATCTTTACACCACAGAAATAAGCAAATATTATAAATCAGTGCCTACCCTATATGGATTGATTGCTGACTGTTAGACATTTTCCAACACACCACTGGCTATAATCCACACCACAGTTCTGTACTGTCTTGGGTCCATCCTGGCTAGTGGGTGATGTCTTAGCTGCATTAGGCATGAAAATCTTAGCCCTCTTAAGGGGTAAATTCATGAGGTTTTGGAGGGTGCCCTGTGAGACCTCCTATTATCACAATTCCTAATGCAGGCAGCTCCTGCTCCACCTCTTCACTTTGGCCTATAGAAGAAAACACTCAGCCTCTTGCCACCTGGTTCTTTTTGCTAGTGGATTCCCTTATTTGTGTAGCAATCTAAAGCAGATCAAGCCCACCATCTTCCCTGATGTCCATCTGACCCACCAGATAAGCAGAGCCTGAAGATGAAGGAATGTGAATACCTAAAGGGTTTTCTGCCAGTTTAAGTGAATGCTCTGAGTTGGGTTCTCCAGAAGAAATTCTGACTTGGGGTTAGCACACAGCAAGTTTATTAAGGTGGAGGTTAAAGAGGAAGAAAAGTTGGGCAGAGGAAGTTGGGTTGGGGTTCCATCACAACAAGGCCTCTCCCTACACTGTGGGGGCTCTGACGCTGGGATGCCCTTCCAAGTTGCTCTGACTGCACTGCTTTGTGGTCTGCCCAGAGGGGCACCTAACCTGGGCCCAGGGGACCCTCTTCAGCTCAGGCAATTCCCAAAGAGCGCTGGCGGTCGACAACCTTCCCACCAGCTCGGGGTGGTGGTGGTGGGGAATCTTTCCATCTCCAGGGAGGATCTGACTATGGCATTGCTCTCACCACAGCTCTTTCCTTGCGCTGCTTGAGTCTCCTTACTCCACATGAATTCTGGGGCAGCTCCTACAGGATTCCCGTGGGCCACTAAGGAAATTTACAGAAGGATGATGAGTGAGACACACTGCTGCCCCACCGCTGCAGTTAGCTCCAAGGCCACAAATGATACTCGTTCTCTCCCGTCTTTGCTAACCACTCAAAATTCCTTTCACCCTTGGCTAATGCTTCTGGTCTATGGGTCTAATCTAGTGGGCAATTCCACATTCTCAGGCTGTGGTTGCTGCATTTATAATGGATAAGTTAACTATATACACTGAGTGGCCAGATTATTTTGACCACCTGACGTTTGTAGGCAAATTAGCTATAATTTCCCGCTGAAGTTGCTAGAGGGCCAGACCATTATAAATAGGGAAGCAGGTTGTTTACCATGACAGTAGAAGTGATATTTTTTTCTGAAGATATGGGTAAACAACGCAATTTAACAGCCTTTGAATGTGGGATATATTTGAATGTGAGTGGCCAGATTATTATGACCACCTCATGTTTGTAGGCAAATTAGCCATACACTGCATCGTATGGGATATGGAAGCCGAAGCCCTATTCAAACACCTTTGCTGTCTGCAGTTACCAAGATAAAACGTCTCCAATTCTCACAGTAAGACAAGGATTGGACAGTCGAGCATTGGAAAAAAGTCATGTGGTCCGATGAATCACGTTTCCAGTTGCATCATACAGATGGCAGAGTGAGAATTTGGTGGAAACAGCATGAAAGCATGCACCCCACATGCATGAGTACAACCCTTCAAGCTGGTGGGGGCAGTGTTACGGTTTGGCACATGTTTTCCTGGCATGATTTGGGCCCTTTAATTCGTGTGGAACAATGTCTGAATAGCATAACATACCTAAGTATCGTTGCTGATCAGGTTCATCCTATCATGTTGATGGCGTATCCCAATGGAGATGGCTTCTTCCAACAAGACAATGCGCCATGCCACGGTGCTCGTATTGTGCAGGAGTGGTTTCAAGAACATGAGGGAGACTTTACCTTGCTTAGGTGGCCCCCACAATCACCAGATCTCAATCCAATTGAGCATTTGTGGGACGAAGTTAAAAGAGCCATCAGGCAGCTGGTTCCACAACCATCAAATCTCACAGAACTGGACAGTGCTATTCATCAGGCATGGTGTCAGATTCCTCGCATCACCTTTCAACATCTCGTGGAGTCAATGCCAAGAAGAACTGCCACAGTATTGAAGGCAAAAGGTGGCCCAACGAAGTACTGATGGGGTGGTCATACTAATCTGGCCACTCACGTTCAAATATATCCCACGTTCAAAGGCTGTTAAATCGCGTTGTTTACCCATATCTTCAGAAAAAAAAATCACTTCTACTGTCATGGTAAACAACCTGCTTCCCTATTTATAATGGTCTGGCCCTCTAGCAACTTCAGCGGGAAATTATAGCTAATTTGCCTACAAACGTCAGGTGGTCATAATAATCTGGCCACTCAGTGTATGTTAATATAGTTGGGCAAAGGAATACTAAGAAAAGCCCAAACGGATCACCTTTGTGCCAAACATAGTCCTCTTTGGCCTCTTGGGGTAACTGCAGTTCCTCCTCATGACTGACAACCAGGGTGGTTACCTCTGCCAAGATGGTGACTCCCCCTTTCACTTGCTAGGCTAGTCCTTTGGCACGAGCTGCCAGCAGCGGTTGGGCAGCAGGCGCAGCTTAGCATGAAGTGGGATTCCTGCTAGGTCTCCTGGTGCACGCGTTCCCTCTTTGGGATCCAAAATTCTAAACTCACAGAGGTCACACTTATGGGGACCAGAGAGTGACTTCCCTGAGAGAGCATTAGAAAGTGCAGTTAGACTAATAAGTAAATCAATTACTTATTATATATCTTCTGTTGGGTATCACCGTGCTAGAAGTATAAAAGAGAATTTTTGCTTTATATAAAATGACAAGTAAAATATATACGCAAGACTCAGTTCCTAAACCATTTATAGCTAGTAAACAAGTGAAATATAAAATAAATCAGTTCAGTGGTCAGTATCAGTGTGAAATTTTTCTGAAATGAATTTGAGCAGATAAATTGGCAACATTAGGATTCCAGTACATTGAGACTTAGTTCTTCCCTTAGATTCCTTCCTGTTTGACTAAGAAGTTGGCCCTGTGTGGGATGAGGAGCCTCTGAAGGAATTTTCAGAGAATTAGGAGCACACAGACTGGAAAATAAAGTACATTAGGTGTGCTTCTTGATATTTGCAACACAAGTTTTCATTATCATTGGGCCCTAAATTTGTAATTCACTCTGACCCACCTTAACACACTGCTCTGCTTTTTCACACTTTTTCTGATGAAGGAAAGAGAGCAACAGCAGCTGCCCATATACACCCCACATTTTCCCCCAGGCCCAGAATGACACTGACACTAATACAAACACTAACAGTAGACTGCTAATGGCAAATTTTAATGTGTGGGATGTGCTAAGCAATCTACATATATAGCTAATTTTAGTTCTTACAGCCATACTATGATGAAGACTTCATTGTTATTTTTATTTTACAAGTAGGACATGGGGGCATGGAAAAGCTAGGAGGAATGATTACTACCAGAAGGAGGAGGGAAAAGGGGAGCTGTATGATTTCTGTTGCATCCTTTAGCTGCTTTTCATTAGCTGCATTGTCTGAGTTCTTTTGCTCTAGTGATTACAACTTCCAAATAAAAAAATCAGGACACAGGGCTTTCACAGATGCTTTTTGTGCCTCCTGAGGGAATACGAGGCAGCCAGAGCTGTGAGACTGAGGAAGTGGAGGGGCTAAGTGTGCAGGCATGGAGGCAGGCTGTCCTCGCCACACCCTGCTGTCACTGTGGACCACCTGGGGACGCTGGGCAAGCCTTGGTTTCCCACCTGCAAAATGAGGTTTAATGAAGTGTAGTTAGGACAGTTAAGCATGATAGCCAATGCAAAGCACTTAACCTGATGCCCCAGTTATGTAATTTCAGTGTCAAAATAGTTCTGCGCTATATTTGAGATGTATAACCCCTGAGGATGCCGTGTGAGCTCTGTTCTAGAAAATGTAAGACCACGATTGTTCTTAAGCCTACCTGAATTTTGTCTCATTCTAGCCCACAGTTCAAGACTGTCACAGTACCTTTCTTTTCTGTCTTATTTTTTTATCCTAAGATCTTATTTTCCAGATTCCCAGAGCTGCTTCTCTCACCAGCTGTTTTTTTTTGGGCCCAGCTGATAAGATAGCGCTTTTTTGTTTGTCTGGATTTTCATGATTTGGTGGCTTCTGTGCTGATTATCTGATTAGAACTCTCTCATTAAAGGCCTTCCCTTTAGCTTGTCGACAAAGAAACGCAGAGTTTTTCCACGTTGAAGTTCGCCCTAATGATTAGTTAGAAATTCTTGAGGCTGAGGCAGTGGTCGCCAAACTCATTAGTCAACAGAGCCAAATATCAACAGTACAACGATTGAAATTTCTTTTGAGAGCCAAAATTTTTAAACTTAAACTATATAGGTAGGTACACTGTTATTAACTTAATTAGGGTACTCCTAAGGCTTAGGAAGAGCCACACTCAAGGGGCCAAAGAACCGCATGTGGCTCGCGAGCCACAGTTTGCCGACCACAGCTCTGGATGGTCATTCTACGGTTCGGTCTAATTAACATATTAGCTCTTTACTATATAGCAGCGGTTCTCAACCTGTGGGTCGCGACCCCTTTGGGGGTCGAACGACCCTTTCACAGGGGTCGCCTAAATACATCCTGCATATCAGATATTTACATTACGATTCATAACAGTAGCAAAATAACAGTTATGAAGTAGCAACGAAAATAATTTTATGGTTGGGGGTCACCACAACCTGAGGAACTGTATTAAAGGGTTTCGGCATTAGGAAGGTTGAGAACCACTGCTATATAGGATATGAACTCTACCTTCATACTAAATCAGAACACCTAACTGACATTGCAATTCATAGTCATAACTTCTGAACTGCGAACCCCTGGCTCTCTGGAGCAGGCTGGGAATCCACACACAGGAGTCTCGGGTTCCTCTTCAAGAACATCTAGGGAAATATTTATGTTCAACCAGATGCAGGTTCTCCCAAAGGAAGCAAAGCTGGGCATTATCATGAACTTCACTTGCTTCTCCTTCTTAAGAAAATAGTCACTTTGGACAGTCTCAATGGAGGTTGCTTACACTCACTGCCTGAGTGAAAAGTCCCATTGTGCTGGATGTAGGAGCTTTTAATTGCACACTATCTCTCCAAAAGAAATTAAAAGCAAACTCTTCTCATTCTCAGTTTTACCAATTTGGTTCCTCTTACAAAACATATTACATAATGTCTACTCAACAGCCCTGAGAAAGACTTCCAAGTAAGGTCACGGAGTAAATGTGGTGCCCTGGTGCCCTGTGGTTGGTCCAGAAGCCCTGGGTTCTAAGCCTTGCCCTGTTATTTACGAGTTGTGAATAGGAAAAGCAATGACATGTAAGAAAGAGACTGGCAGGACCTGGGACAGAGTAGGTAGGTCTCTAGTAAATATTTATTGTTAAAGTAACTTTTACTTTGTGTGCTTTAAAAACCTTACTTAAGTTCTTATCATCTCCCGGAATGGAAGAAGCACGACCTGTTACTTTATAATTTGATATCATATTTAGGATGATAACTTATTCGTGTTAATTTAATTGCATATGTATTGGTTGAATTTTGCCATTTTCTGTACAAATTTCCCAAGAAGCAACCATGGAGATTGGGATTTCCTGCCAGTAAGTTCTAGTCGGCTGTGTGTCTGAGAGCCTCTCTCCAGAAGCCACACGACTGTGGATTCTCGTGGCTCCTGGGGTGCTCGGCAAAGAAGCGCACGGCCCTCCTCACCAGCCGAGATTTGTCCCCCGTCACAGGGCGAGCTGCCACCGAGCATCAGGAACTCACAAAACTGAGTCAGAAAGCGCACAGGGCTCCTTTTAGGGCGGGGCAGGGGTCCCAGGTCTTGAGTGTTTTAGGTGTTAGAGGGCTGTATGTAATCAAAGTATCCAAGCGAAGAAAGCTTCCCATAACAAAGTAAATTTAATAATAATGTAGTAAACAGTCCATATGAGTTAGAGAGCTATTAATTTCTAGGGGGGTGAACAAGACTCAGCTGTTTCTGACCTAAAACATAGCAGGTTTATATGAGCCGCTGATGCTAACACTCACACACATTTACCGTATAACAATCTGTTTTACTAATGGTGTGTATCGGCTGAACTCTAAAAGTAGACGTGATTTCAGTATACTTTCCATATTAATCATGCCTTTGGACAGGAAACATGTCATTGCATTTTGCACTACATTAGGACACCTAGTGCTTTTTGCTCAGAGGAGGCATTCTAGTGGCACTAGTTATTGACTAATTGAAATGATTCACAATCTGATCATATGGAGCATGTGGGAACTTCCTGTTATGTCCAGAAGACTGTCTATAATTTGACCAGCACCCTCATTGCCGGCCTTGCTAAATGAGGGATGTTCAGAGTCCTGGAAAGTTCCAAGTCCTTAATGTTTTGAACTGTTCCCAGAGTGATGATTACTCAGCCAAGGGCCATCTGATTCGAGGCTACACAGAACAAAGCTATTTCCACTGGATTTATTTTTCTTTTACTGATTAAAGAGCCAGGAAAAATGACACCCCTATCAGAGAATCATTGCACCATTAGCCAGAAAAAGCATCTACCATTTTCAGGATGTTGGCCAGTTAGGGCCTTTCACTGGTGCCAGAGGCTTGGGACCCAAAGCAGTCTTTGTGTTTTCTGTCTCTGATGTTTCCTTTTAGAGACAGTAAAGCTTAGTCTTCTCCTCCACGGCTAAATGCATTGCATCAGTTATCCCAAATATTGGGCTGATGTTATCAGCAAGGTCTAAAGACAAACTGACAGCTGATTTCGCTGCGGTTGCTGCTTCACACTACCCATCGGGTTATGTAAAGACGAGCGACCGCAATGTGCCACCTGGAAACGGAACTGCTGTATTGTTATTTGCATTGGGAGGCCCTCGATGAAAGCTTCATTATTTTACAGAAGGAACTAGAGTTCCTGCCTGCCAGCTCCAGGGAATAAAGTTTTCTTTGCTTTTTGTTTCCTGTGGCTTGATTGTCACCAAATGTCTGACCTTGACTCTTGTACAGCTGAGAAAATGAGAAGGTTAAAGGAGGCTGGGAGCTTAGAAAAGGTTGGTAAGGGTAGAGAAAAGGCTTGACTTTTCACCCCATACATTCATCTTGTAATGCAGCCCCCAGCACGTTTTCCAGTCCTTGGCATCTTATTGTCAGAAAGAGAGATTAACAAGAGGGACAGTCAAATCAATGTGTCTTTTTCTGTCGACAGAAATGTGGTGCATGGGCTTTCAAAAAGAATATGCACACAGAGAAGATAATCTCCATGGTATTAGACTGTATTTACACTACTAATAGAATGTAGCTGTCCAGCCTCAGAGAGGCACTTAACCTCTCTTTGCTTCAATTTCCTTATCCCTAAATTGAGCTACAATAGTACCTACCTCATAGGTGACTGAAAGGATTAAATGAGCTAATATAAGTAAAGTACTTAGAACAGGGATGGTACTGAATTTGAAACTGGTTATATAAAGTACCTTTATATATGGTTACATCTATATCCTCAATTTTGCTTCTTGACCTCTAGAGCCTAAAATGTTTACTATCTGACCTTTTAGGAAAACATTTGCTGATCCCTGGCACAGAACAGAGCCTGAAACATCATGAGTGCTTTAAACCTATAGGACATTGTTAATAGTATTGTTTATTACACTATAGTATGTCATACAAAACTATATTCTCACGCTCTCTGAGTTAACTACTTACGCCAAAGAAAAAGACCTCAGTGTTAGCAGAACACTTTCTGCAGCCTGTCCTGTAGGCTCATGAGAGTCCCGGTTCTCAGTCCTTTTAGGGGAACTCTGACTTCACGGTTCAAGGAGGGTTCATTCAAGATTAATGAAGGCCCAGACTCCAGAGGTGAGGGTCTGCCATCCTTACAGATCATCTATTTACTCAAAACTTGGGAAATGGTCTCTGTGTCCTTTTGAAATCTACCAGGAAACAGAATTCTCCAGTGTTCACAGCTGGACACAGTAGTATTTAAATTTTATCCTTAGGTTCTTTTACCTGATTCATTTAAGGGTGGAGAATGCCTCTAAAGGAATTTCGCCAATTCATGTTTTTCAAGTTTCCCCATGGAGTCAATTTCTAACCTTCATCATGCTGGTGAATAGATCACTATTTCTACTTCTCGAAACCTATTTCTGATGTTGCACATGCAAATTTACAAAGCACTGGTTGTAGATCAAGATATAGAAAAAATATCACCTCACACCAGATAGAATGGTTATTATAAAAAAGACAAGAAATAAGTGTTGGAGAGGATGTAGAGAAAACTCTTATACACTGTTGGCAGGACTAATTGGTGCAGCCACTATGCAAAACAGTATGGGGGTTCCTAAAAAAAAAAAATCAATAGAACTACCATATAATCCATTAGATTCATTAGAAGAATATGAAAGCACTAATTTGAAAAGATATATGCACCCCATGTCCATTACAACATTATTTACAATAGCCAAGACATGGAAGCAACCTGTGTCCATCAATAGACGAATGGATAAAGATGATGCGCGCACGCAAACACACACACACATACATACACACACACACATACACACAAATATTACTCAGCCATAAAAAAATATTGCTATTTTCAAGAACATGGTTGGATCTTTAGAGTATTATACTGATTGAAATCAGTCAGATGGAACAGGACCAAAACCATACATTTTCACTCATGTGGAATAGAAAACAAAAAGAAACAAACTCATACATATAGATAATAGGTTGCTGGTCACCAGAGGGTTACCAGAAGGGAGCTTGAGGAGGGCAAAATGGGTAAAGGGGTCAAATATATGGTGATGGATGGGAACTAGACTTTTGGTGGTGAACATGCTATAGTGTATCCAGATATTTAATTAAAATGATGTATACCTGAGACTTACATAATGCTTTTAACTATGTTACCTTAATTAAAAATACAAATTTTAAAAATATATAATGATCACTAGCATGAGCTAAAAAAAAAAAAGAAAAATAAAGACAGAGAACATACCTCTTGTAGCACCATCTTTGGAAAATGGGTTTCCTGATTAGAACACTAGTATATCGGCCAATCTATGGAAAACAGGGTGGAACTTCCTCAAAAAAACCTTAAGAATAGAGCTACTATATGAGTCACCATCCTTCTGTGTATTTATCAGAAAAATGTGAAAACACTAATTTGAAAAGATAAATGCACCCCTATGTTCTTTACAGGATTATTTACAGCATATCATACCGATTAGCATTTGGGTTATGGTTTAACCTAAGTAACATGCTCTTTGTCACACTGCATATGCTAAAGTGTTTAAGCTAAATTACTGACATTGAAAACTAACCTTTTAGAAAATATTTCTCTATGTAGTTTGTGTCTAAACTGGCAAGCTTCTAGATTTCTGCTAATTTCTGTGTACAATTTCTAAGTTTATTAATTTACAATGACATTTTTATCTAAAAAAGAAAGCAAGAAAGCATTGAGTAGTCTCTTTTAAAGTTGACTGATGATTATGTATTTAAAAATCGATAGTTAAAGTGCACTGCACCAAACTTGGGACATAGAGTATATTTTATTTATTTTTAAAAATTTGTTGTTGACAGTATTGCAGATGTCCCCTCCTTTTCCCCAAAGAACATGCCATGCTCTTCTCTGAAGAGGATATGTTATTATTTCCAAATATATTTTATCTTCCATTGTGTGTGCGTGTGTGTGTGTGTGTGTGTATGAGGGGGGTGAAGGGGGAAGTGGGTTGGAGGAAGAAAGACAATAGAAAAGACCCATTCAAGAAGTGAGATTGTTAAAATCCTGTGAACCAGAAAGAAATATAGCAGGAAAGGGAGGAGGAGGAAGAATAGAAAGCTGGGGTTTTTCATTGGTGTCCAAACTGGCAAATATTTTTTTTAATCAATTGAAATGTTTTAGACATGATGCATGCATTGGAGATGAAGTTATGAAATACTGAAGACAGGATAGTCATTTTGGTCATATTTTCATGTGTCTGCATTATGCCTCACCCAGATTATGAGTTCCGGAGGCCAAGAATCCTGCCTTATCTTCTTTTTACCTCACAGTCTCCAGAATAGTGCTCACTCACCTGTGATGCTCAGTGTTATTGTTGATAGCTTTCACACTGACTATACAAAAAATAGTTTATATGGATTTAGTTGTCATTCTCAGACCTCTTTCTTCACCCCCACCCATCCCCCTTTTTGGGCAAGAAGTCATCTGGTTTTATTTGGAAGCTTCTGGTCATATGGTGCAAAGGCATATATGATACAAAACTACAGCAGCTTAGCTCATTCACAAATCGTTAAGTCTTTGCAATTTATTACGAGTCTGAACTTTCTTGAATTCCCATTTCATGTGTAGCAAATCAATATCATTCCCAAGTCAAAGTCACTTCTTTATATGTGAACCCATCACATTTATAGAACTCCACACAAAGCAAAGATGTTCCAACACTCCTCACACAGCTAGTGTCGGCAGCCTGGCAGAAGGCATGATGGACTTTTTTGAGCGAAAGATGCGTGTGGCACATTCAAGTCAGTGTCTTGGGCATAAAATACAGGCTGCACTTTCAGTCCCCTCAGGTAAGACATGACAAACAGGTCCGTGGCACTACTTGTCTGAAGGGCCCTGGAAGCGACTGCACCCTGAGGTGCAGGCCCACAGGCAGGGCTCTGCAAGCAGGGCTAATCTTAGGCAGGAAGATAAATACTGACGAACTTCTCATCTCTTTCATACACAGAGAAACAAAGCCAAGAGGAGAAAGTGAAGATCTAAAGGCATGTCAAGCTTTTTGACTCTTCAATGATCTGGTTCACAGCTCAGTTCTCTCCCTAAACGCACAGGCCCTTCTCTGAGGCCCTGGCCACACCCACTGGCCGGGTTTCTTGGACATCCTGCTCCCTCTGGCCAGGCCTGGGCACCAGGGGCTCCCACTGCCGGTGACCATGAGTGTGCAGAGTGGGAGGCAGAGGCCCAGGAGGGTCCCCGCCCCATCTCTGCCTGTCTGGTTAGGGCCCTCCCCGCCCCATAGCTGCCTGGCATTGCCTGCCTGGTATCACAGCTGCAACCACAGACCAAGCTCTCCTTCCCTGGACCAGCGTCCATGCTGCACCTCCCCTTCGCTGTCCTACTAAATCCCAGAGCCCAGGACCCTCTAGGAACCATATCCTGAATTCTGAAGCTGATACTTTATTTAAAATGCAGTCTGTTTATTAGTAAGGCGAGAACAGAAGACAGCTAAAATGGAGCCTCCCTGGGTCTCCCACTCTCACACTACTGCCAAGCCGACACCATTGGTCACATAAGTGTGGGTCGTGGGGACTGCCTGGGCTTGTTGCTTTAGTGACTGTGCCTGCTGCATGTCAATGCTGTTCCACTCACAAGTTGACATTAGTCTGCACCAAAAGGGGGAATAAAAACAGTAGCCTGGAGCAAACAGGTTCCTTCGGATGCGCACTGCTCCCTCCCTTCCCCGCCGCGAGGAGGAGGGCTTTTCTGAGCTGCCCAGGAAGACAATGGACTGAGATAGACTGATCCTAGGAGCAGCCTGCAGGGCACCCTGCTGGAGACACACTGGCCTAATGGATGTGCAGGTTGCAGAACAAGATGACAGGAGAGTCAGAACTGCAAACCCCTGCACCCTTGCAAGGGTCCAGCATGACCCCCACACTGTTATGCCAGAGGCTGCCTCACCTGCCCTGGTGGGTCATGGTGACCAGATGTCCCTAGATGTACCAGGGACCCCTGACAGCGATGCTGAAGGATGGGATAGCCCAGGGTGGGCAGACCAGCCTCCCCCAGCCCAGGGTGTGCCTACATGTTGACCTCCCAGCTATAGAAACAGCACACCCAGAACACCAACGGGACAAACATGTCCTCTCTAACACACTACCAGGGCAGAGTCCCAAACACGCTTCAGTCTAAGAAAACCCCAGGCAGGCGGAGTGCTGCGGTTCCTGAGAGCAGCCACAGAGCTTTCCTCCTGGGAGGAAGGACACCTGGGCACGTGGCCTTCCCTTCCAGCTGAAAGCCGTGAGCAAGGCTGTCCCAGCCCAGTCCGCTGGGTCAGCTGCTGAAAGTCTCGGCAGATTCCACGCAAAGCTGAGGGAATGCCAGGGGTCCTTCCCTGGGAAGCAGAGGCCCTGGGAAAGGGTGAGGCAGGGCTAGCGGGAGAACCTTAGGCAAAGGGAACTGGAATGTTTAAGCGCAGAAAGGGAGGCTGTGTTGGGCTGTCCGAGAAGGTGAGGTTGGGAGAAAGAGAAGGCAGTGATCCTAAAACCATTTCAACTTATAGGGCTGCCCTGAAGTACGCACTCAAAGCTCTTCCATGTGTCCTGTGAGCTCCAGCTAACACTCACCTGTCCAAGTCACTAATTCCATTGCACTCTATTCCATTTACTAGAGGTACCGGTTAATAATGCGGATTTTTTTCAATAGATGGAGTTACACATATGTTGATATATATGCGATTTGATATGTATGCTATTTTGTTGTATTGACAGCAAGCTTCAAAACTTCATATGTCAATCTTTCTGAAGGTATTAACATCATAGATATTTTTACACTTAAAAATGTCGAATTTCGTGCCAAAAAAAAGAGCATTTGTGGGAAGTTTTAATTCATTACTTTATTTTGAAGAAAAAGTTATCGTTTACTTCGGGAAGCTTATGGTGAACATGCTCAATCTCAAGATACTTGTGAACACTGGTTTAAATGCATTAAAAGTGATGATTTCGATGTGAAAGACAAAGAATGTCCAGGTCAACCGAAAAAGTTTGAAGACCAACAATTACAAGCATTATTGGATGAAGATGCGTGTCAAACTCAAAAACAACTTGCAGAAAGATTAAACGTTGTTTAGCAAACAATTTCTTATCCTTTTTAAGCAATGGGAAATATTTTAAAGGTAGGAAAATGGGTGCCACATCAACTGAATGAAAGACAAATGGAAAACCGAAAAGTCATCAGTAAAATGTTGCTTCAACGGCACGAAAGGAAGTCTTTTTTTGCATCAAATTGTGACTGGCGATGAAAACTGGATTTATTTTGAGAATCCCAAATGCACAAAATCCTGGGTTGACCCAGGTCAACCATCATCATCAGCTGCAAGGCCAAATTGCTTCGTAAAGAAGACAATGTTCTGCATTTGGTGGGATCAGGAAGGTGTGGTGTATTATGAGCTTCTAAAACCAGGTGAAACCATTAATACTGATAAGCTACAGACAAGGAATAATCAATTTGAACCACGCTTTGATCATAAAACAACCAGAATGTGCCAGAAGACACGGCAAAGTAAGTTTGCTTCATGATGACGCACCATCACACACTTCAAAACCAGTTAAAGACACGTTATAAGATCTTGCCTGGGAAGTATTAACCCACCCGCTGTATTCACCAGACCTTGCTCCTTCAAATTACCACTTGTTTTGATCGATGGCACACACACTTTCTGAGCAGCACTTCAAAATGTACTAAGAAGTGGAAAACTGGGTCTCTGAATGGTTTGCCTCAAAACAAGAAAAGTTCTATTGGGACGGTATCCACAAATTACCAGAAAGATGGGGGAAATGTGTAGCTAGCGATGGACATTACTTTGAATAAAGCACTTTTGATGTTTCTCTTGAAATTATTGTGTTTTCTTTGATTACAAAATCCACCATTATTAACCGGTACACCTAGTATAGGAAGCCATGGATAAAGAGAGAGTTCACATCCTCCATTCCCCAAGTGACACCATGTTTCAGGGCCGATGGGCTTCAACAAGTGTCACTAAGTAAACAGGGATCACAAATGCCCAAACAGCCTGCCCTTCCTACAGCGTCTGCATTCCAAGGAGCTCCGTACACAACTTTCTGCCCAAGCGCAAATCTCTAACTGCAAAAACGACATTTAAAGGGAAACTTCTGTGCTGGGAAGGAGGTTAAACAAAAACGCAGAGCCGAGAATTGACAACACGTAATTCAGAGGACACATGCCCCAAATGCAGGTATCCACCAATATGCCAGCTGACGACACGCAGTAACAGAAACTAGTGCCAGCTTGCCCTGGGCAGGGTCCCCACAGACCTGGGGCTGTCCTGCCAGGCCCACCTGCCCTGTGGCAGGATTCTCCCTGGAAAGCCCTCTGGGAGGGGAAACCACCAGCCACATGGACACGCTCTTGTCTGGCCGCGAGACTGAAGAAAAGGAAAGGCACCTACCTCTCAGGCCAGCAGTGTTGGGCCGGCGAGGACACTGGAGGCAGCTGTCGCGGTGGGTGTGGGGAGCTGACCACTTGGGCCCCTACCAGGGAGACCGCGCCACCCTCCAGGTATCAGCCCGCCTCTCACTGAGGGCAGCCCAGGGCCAGCATTTGCTGGGTGTGCTTGGGGGCAGCGAATCCTCATTTGAGCACTGGGTTAAATTAGGAAAGCCTGGCTGATTGTCTGAGCCGCCAGGTGAGACGGTGCGGTTTACTCAAGCGTGGTCCACGGGGAGAGCTGCAGAGGGGCTGATCACTGGTAAACAGCTGACTGCTAGGAAGCTGGGCCGCAGGCAGCAGACAGGTGATCACCACAAGCAATTCATGGGAGCTAGTTAACCTGCTCTCCTTCCTGGCGGGACTGAGCCAGCAGCAGCTGGGGAGCCCAGGGATGCTCCCTGCAGGGTTCTGCTCCCCAGCTGGGCGGCAGGCCCCACCAGGGGCAGGGAACCTGGCACTACCCCTCCTGAGAGGCCTCACCTTCCGAACCCTCCACAAACCAGAGGTTTTCCAACAAAAGCTTTCTGGCTGCATTTTGAAGAGTCTACTGTGAGAACTGAGAACAGGCAGGCAAGAGGGCTGAGTGCAGACCAGGACCCAAGGCTTCTGGCCTGAGCTACAGGGCTGCGCTCTAGGCTCTTGCTGCCCACGCAGGCACGTGAGGCCCACAAGGCTCTCCAGGTGACAGGCAGGGAGAGTGGCTGGATGTTTAGCACTAGGTCCTAGGGCTACTTCCTTAGGAAATAAATAAACAGAAGCACTGTCAGAGCGAAAACTAAATGATAATTTTATTTTGTATTTTTGTTGAATTTATTGGGTTTAATAATATTATATAGGTTTCAGGTGTACAATTCCAAATACATTATCTGTATGTTGTGTTGTGTTCACCACCTTCAAGTCTCTCCTTCCATCACCATTTATCCCCTTTACCCTCTTCTATCTCCATCCCCCGCCCCACTTCCCCTCTGGTAATCACCATGCTGTTGTCTGTGTCTGTGAGGTTTTTTCCCTTAATCCCTTTAACTTTTTCACCCAGCCCCCTATCCTCCCTCCCCTCTGACAGCTGTCAGTCTGGTTTCTGTATCTATCAGTCTGTTTCTATTTTATTGTTTGTTAATTTTGTTCATTAGATTCCACATATACGTGAAATCATATGGTATTTGTCTTTCTCTGACTGGCTTATTTCACTTAGCATAATATTCTCCAGGTCCATCCATGCCATTCACAACAGTTAAGATTTCCTTCTTTTTTTTAACGACCAGGTAGTATTCCATTGTATAAATGTATCACAGCTTTTTTATCCACTCATCTACTGATGGGCACTTGGGCTGTTTCCAAATCTTGGCTATTGTAAATAATGCTTCAATGAACATAGGGTGCATATATTCTTTCGAATTAGTGTTTGGGGTTTCTTTGGATACATTCACAGAAGTGGAATCACTGGGTCATAAGGCAGTTCCATTTTTAGTGTGTTTTTTTCCCCCAGAAAACTCCAGACTGTTTCCCAGTCTGCATTCTCACCAACAGTGCATGAAGTTTTCCTTTTCTCCACATCCTCACCAGCACTTGTTTGTTGATTTATTAATGATAGCCATTCTGACAGGTGTGAGGTGATATCTCCTTGTGGTTGTAAGTTGCATTTCTTTGATGATTAATGATGTTGAGCATCTTTTCATATGCCTATTGGCCACCTATTTGCCTTCATGTCCTCTTTGGAGAAGTGTCTATTAAGGTCCTTTGCCCATTTCTTACTCAAACTAGCCAATTCTAAACCTGTTCACCCTGCTTTGCCAGATCCTGCTCACAGATACCACAGTAAATGTTGTTGCTCACAGTTTCCTGCTCCACCTGCCTCTTGTCCTGCCTAGAACTTTCTCCTGGGTCCACGCTTTCCCTGCCCCTGCACCTGTGGTGTGCATGCTCCCTTCTCTTGGGATCTGTGATAATAAAACTATCTTTTCAATGTCAGTAGTAATCATATGAAAGGTTTTACTTTCCATACCTAAATAATAATAAAATCTATTTTAAACACCCTGTCTAACAGAGCAAAGAGTAAACCTTCCCTGGAGGAAAATCACATCATCTGTAGCCTCTGCATTACTCCTATATACAATGAATCACATACAACAAACAAACAAAACGAGGCAGGAAAATGTGACTTATACAGTATTCATTTAAAAATTAAGAACTAACTGATGAACAAAAACAGATCCAGAGACAGACCATCAAACCTTAGAGGGAAGGTAGGGGATGGTGGGGGTAAGGAGGAGAGATCAACCAAAGGACTTGTATGCATGCATATAAGCCTAACCAATGGACACAGACACCAGGGGGTTGGGGGGGGGGAATGGGGGATAAGGACACATATGTAATACCTTAATCAATAAAGAAAAATAAATTAAAAAATAAATAAAAAGTAAGAACTAATTGAATGGGATTAACATCATATTGGGCACAGAAGAAAAAAGAATAAATGAAACTGAAGATAAGTCCATAGAAAATATCTCACTGAAGCACAGAGAGGAAAATTAATGGAATGCATAGGGCAGAGTGTAAGAGACATGTGTGACCCAATAAAAAATTAGTAGGCGTGTAATTGAAATCTTAGCACAAGGAAGAGAGATTATAGGAGAAACAATGTTTAAAGAAATAATAGCCTAGATTAAAAAAAAACGTGATTATTAAAACTAGTCAGTGAGATTCAGTAATAAATATTTATAAACAGTGGACTAAAAGTTAATTGTGGTATATTCAGATAATAAAAAATGAATAAAATATGATTACACACAACAATAGGGATGAATTGCACAGAGATAATGATGAGTGAAATACATTAAAATTTCCATTTATCTGAAGTTCAAAAATAGGCAAGATTAATCTAAAATGATAGAAGTCAGGTTAATGGTTAACCCTCTGGGAGTATTAACTAAAGTGGGATATAAAATACCTTTCTGGGGTGTTGGAAATATTTCATATCTTGATCTGGATGGTGGTTACATTCATGTGTGTACATGTGTGTATGTACATATTTGTGTGCATATACATGTATATAGTATATTTATTAGTATTTATGTTTAAGATTAGGGTGCTTAATAAATTTTGTATTTCAATAAAAACAAAACAATGAAAAATGAAAACATATTGCCTATGATGATCTAGGGTTGTGGTAGAAAAACTGCTGTGAATAACACATATGGAGAAATGATATATTCTTATTGAAACAGATGGTGAGTTGAATAAATGTGATACTTCAAATAAAAGGAAGATATTGGAAAATAGACTTACTTCAAAATGATTTCTGGAGATGAATTAAACATTGTTGGGCTGAAGACTTCCATTTTAAAGATATGTAAATGAATTATTAATATCTAACCTAATTTGTTGTTTCATAGATAAGCAATAATACAACTAGAAGGTAAACAAAAGCTCATTTATAACTTTACACAGTGTTGCTTAAGATTCTAAGTGGAAAGTATGTTGAGTTTAGGAGGCTGAGAATAAAACATTGTATGTTCTGGCAACGGGACGCCAAATGATTTTACCTGTGCTGTTTAAAGGGCTTGTTTTTATAAAGATAGTCCTGAAGAATATTTAGAAGTTCATAGAGTAATGAACTGAAGATTATTTTAAAACCTGAATTTGAGCAAGAATCAGCAAAAACAGGCCAAGAATCACAGTCATTTAACTCAATTAGCAGATTTGGTCAGGAGCGGTCTTTCAAAGACTTCCTTCTTTGGGCTTGTTGGCATTTGTGTATTCCAATTGAAGCTTGTTAAAGTCAAACAACCACTAATAATCTAAGGAGGATTTGGGTCTGCCCTATTTTTTTTTCCTAGAAGTAGTTATTGCTTTAACTCCTTAATGTAAGTACAGCCATAGTATGTGGAGCCCAGTACAAAATGAAAATGCAAGGCTTCTTAAAAAATTAAAAATTTCAAGAGGGTAACAGCAGAGCACGAAACCAGGTGGGCAAGGAGGCCCTCTCAGTGTGGGCCCTGCTTAGCCGCACGGGTCACATGGACATGGAGCTGGCTCCGCTCCTTAACATGACATTCAAAACCCTCCATGACTACAGCCCTGGCAAACTCTGCAGCCTCATCACTAACCTTCTTTCCACATGTTTTAGCCATAACACTCGCCTTGCAGTTCTTAAGACATTTCATGTTGGCTCATGTGCTCATTTCATTATGCATAGTGTTCATTTCCTTTCTAGAATGTTCCTCACAACCTAGTCTCTCTGATATATTCTATTCATTTTTATCTACTGATTCCCCTGAGCCATCGATGACCTTGTGGAATCTCTATTATTATTATACAGTAAGTCCTTACTTAACATCCTTTATAGGTTCCTAACACTGTGGAGAAATGACATATAATGAAACCAATTTTGCCTAATTGATATAAACAAGAGTCAAGTTCCGACGGCATCTCATAGATGTTATAATAAAACAACTTTGAACCAAAGGATGTTATTTGAGAACTTACTGTACTTCATATATTTTATTGCCATTTTGTTTACTTTTTTGCCTTTTAAAATATCAGTTTATTGTCAGGAATTGTTTTATTTATATTATTGCATTGCACAAAGTGGATATTTAATACATATTTATTTGTAAATGGACAAAAGTAGAAATCAAAAGATACAAAATGGAGAAAGTTCAGCTACATTTAAAATAATACACACCATTACTTTTGTCCTATTGAAATAATGTATGACTTTTTAAAATATATGCAAAAAAAACACATAAGAAGAGTGACTGGACTTAGTGTTTTCTATTCCTCTTTATTCCCTCTTTAATTAATCTTTAAGAATTTTGATATTCAAACTGGTAAAATAATTTGATCTCATTCCTACACTCTACTTAAACCAAATATATTTTACTTACACATTTTTGTCTTTCTGTGCTAGAATTAGTGGATCTACTTCACATAAATAAGACAACAAATGAGTTATTAGGAGTAATGTTTTGGAATAAACTTTCCCCAAAGAGATTATAATATCCTGAATGAGCAAAAAAACCAATGACTGAACCCTACTAGTAGTTGGACTACTAATAATTGCTTTCCTTTATTTTTTATATGCAGAATAGTTTTTTATTGCTATTTCCATACCACATGGCCAAATTCTTTTTTGTTTCTTCACAATAATTTCCATCAACTGCTGGAAAGTTAGCAGGTATGAGCTGAAATATAAATTGCAGTTTTTCTAAAGTTTTATGCTGCCTTTTCACTCAATGAGACATTACTTTCCAGCCCCAAGGGTCAAGACCATGAATCATTTTATTTTATTTTATTTTCAGAAAAAGTAATTCATCTGAGAGGGCTGACAGTCTGGGTACTATATAAAGCTCTATTTAATAGCAGGCAAGATGAAGAAAGGAGGAGACACCATTAGCTGAGTAAAGGGTAGACTTTCTGGCCTTGACTGGAGTCTGGAAGAAAACCAAGAAACAGAGAAAGTGGAAATATAATGAGGAATAAGCACCATTCAGGCCATGGTAACCTAGAATAAGGATACTCACATAGAGAGCCTTAGTCCTTCCAGCAACACAGTTTCAAATCATATTTATTGGGCATCCATGATTTTCAGAAGACATGGTCTCAGACCTGTTGGAGCCTAATTCCTAAGAAAACAGATGGATAGAGTGACTATTACATGATGTCTTTTCACATTTACTTCATCCTCTGTTCCAGGGTGGGGAAGATATATTGATTCTGGTTATGGTAGGTAGGAAAATACTTTTGCTTTCAAGTTATTCAAGGTAACTCTATGAGAGAATTGAGGTGGTTTTTGAAAAAAAAAAGAGGCATTGGAGAAAATTATGACAAGCATAATGTATGGCATGTGACTATGTGTTTGTTTATTTTTTAAAATCATGTTTTATTTTTCAATTATAGTTGACCTACAATGTTATGTGAGTTTCAGGTGTACAGTGCAGTCATTAGACATTATAAAACTAAGTGATCATCTGATAAATCTTGTACCCATCTGACAATATACATAGTTATTAGAATATTATTGACTATATTCCGTAAGCCTGTAGCTTACATCCCCATTACTGTTCTGTAAAAACGAATTTGTACTTCTTAATACCTTCACCTTTTCCACCCATTCCCTATACCCCCTTCCTATCTGGCAACCATCAAAATGTTCTCTGTATCTATGAGTCTGTTTCTGTTCTGTTTGTTCATTTATTTTGTTTGTTTGTAGATTTAAATATTGATAGATATGTATTTATTACCATATTATTGTTCATATTTTTTATCTTTTTAATCTTTCCTTCTTCTTAAAGAAAAGACTTACATTTCATGTAATAGTGGTTTGGTGGTGATGAACTCCAGCTTTTTCTTATCTGGGAAGCTCTTTATCTGTTCTTCAGTTCTAAAAGATGTCTTTGCTGGGTAGAGTAATCTTGGTTGTAGCTCCTTGCTTTTCATTACTTTGAATATCTCTTGCCATTTCCTTCTAAGGAAAGTTTCTGTTGAGAAATCAGCTGAAGTCTTATGGGAGCTGCCTTGTAAGTAACTAACTGCTTTTCTCTTGCTGCTTTTGAGTCTCTCTTTGTCTTTAACCTTTTGCATTTTAATTACAACGTATCTTGGTGTGGGCCTCTTTGGGTTCATCTGTTTTGGGATTTTCTGCTTCCTGGACTTGTATGTCAATTTCCTTCACCAAGTTAGGGAAGTTTAATGTTATTATTTCTTCAAGTAGGATTTCAATTTCTGGCTCTCTCTCTTCTCCTTCTGTGCACCCCCATGATGTGAATGTTGGTATGCTTGAAGTTGTTCCCGAGGCTCCTTACACTCTTTTCATTTTTTTTGGATTCTTTTTTTCTTTGTGCTGTTCTGATTGGGTATTTTTTTTTTGCTTCCTTGTGTTCCAAATCACTGATTTGGTTATTGGATTCATCTACTGTACTGTTGATTCCATGTAAATTATACTTCATTTCAGTTAGTGTATCTTTCATTTCTGACTGGTTCTTTTTTTGTTTCCATGTCTTTTTTTATGGTGTTGAAATTCTCAATAAGTTCACTGCACATCCTTATAGTGTTTTGAACTTTCTACCTAGTAGATTTCTTGTCTCCATTTTTCTTAGTTCTTTTTCTGGAGTTTTGTTCTATCTTTCATTTGGGCCATGTTTCTCTGTATCCTCATTTTTGCAGCTTCCCTGTGTTGTTTCCAAATACAAAGTGGCCTAATGTAGTAGGTGTCCTGTAGGGCTCAGTGGCACAGCCTCTCCATTCACCCGAGCTGGGAACTCCAGATCAGCCTCCTTGTGTGGGCTGTGCACACCTTCTTGTAGTTGAGCCTTGGTTGCTGTTGGCACATCAATGGGAAGGATTTACCCCCAGGCCAACTAGCTGCAAGGACTGGCAGTGACTACTGTGGAGGATCAGCTATGCAGGGACCCACCTCACAGAGCAGAATTTACTTTAGCAGGGCTCTTGTGCCTGCTGAGTCTGCCAATTGAGTATGTTGCTTGTGGAGGTGCTTTGACATAGTCTAAAGCTGTCCACTGCGTGCACTGGCTTGGGGCCTCCCAGGAGGTGCAGGCCAAAGTCAGCCACCACCCGTGTTTTGCCCAGGCAGTGGTCGGCAAACTCATTAGTCAACAGAGCCAAATATCAACAGTACAACGATTGAAATTTCTTTTGAGAGCCAAATTTTTCAAACTTAAACTATATAGGTAGGTACATTGTTAGTAACTTAATTAGGGTACTCCTAAGGCTTAGGAAGAGCCACACTCAAGGGGCCAAAGAGCCGCATGTGGCTCGTGAGCCACAGTTTGCCGTCCACGGGCCTAGGGTCACTGAGGATGAACTATAAAGCTATCTGCAGATGGCTGCTACTTGTACTATGCTTGGAGATGCCAAGGAGAGACCAAGCTGGGAACCATGATCAGCTAGTGCTAGGTCTGGGTCTACTTAGGGAGAGGTATGGAGCATGCTGAGGCCAGATACTACTTGTTTGAAAGATTTTAGGAAAGTCTGAAGCATGAGACAAGACAGGCCATTCATATAGAAAAGCCACTGGAAATACCTCTGGTGGCCAACAATTTGGTGGGGTGGGGTCTCAGGAAATCACCAGGATGGGATGAAGTTGTGAACCAGGTAGATGGAGACTCAGCTATGATGCCCACCTGCCGGCTCTGTGGGGGAAGGGCTCAGAAAAGGAACAATGGCCTCTGCCAACACTTCTGTCTGGGAGAAAGCTGCCCTTTAGCTCTCCCTCTGATGTCAGACACTTCAATTCCTCTCCATATATTCCTGGTGCCTTTCAAGCTGCTGCCCCAGGGCTGGAACTCAGAGGAAGTGAGTCTGAGTAAGTCTGTGAGTGGGTCCATTAAGCGGAACTGCCTGGGACTCCAGCAGCCCTGTCGCACTCAGCTATAATCCCTGCTGGTTTTTACAGCCACAAGTATGGGAACTTCTCCTCCTGTCACTGGAATCCTGGGCTGTGGTGCCTGGTGTGGAGCTGGGACCCCTCAGTTTTCAGGCGGGGACCTCTGCCAAGATAGCTCTCCCAATTTTTATCCACCACATGTGGATGCGGGACCAGCTCGTTTCGAGTCTCCATACCTCCTACCAGGCTTAATGTGGCTTCTTCTTTAAATTCCTAGTTATAGGACTTTAATTCAGCTGGATTTCAGGCAGTTCTGAATGATAGTTATTCTGTAATTTAGTTGTATTTTTGATGTGGTTGTGGAAAGAGGCAATTATCATATTCACCTATGCTGCCATCTTGAATGGAAGTCTCTGTGTGTGTGATTTTTTAATTTTTAAAAATATTTTAAAATTGATTTTTAGACAGAGAAGAAGGGAGAGGGAGAGAGAAACATTGATGTGAGAGGGAGACATCAATCAGCTGCCTCCTCTCGTCCCCCACGAAGGATCAAGCCCACAACCCTGGTATGAGCCCTGACCTGGAATCAAACTAGAAACCTTTTGTTGCATGGGATGATGCCCAACCAATTGAGCCACGCTGGCCAGGGAAGCCTCTGTGTGTTTTTTTAAGTATAATATTTGTCTTGTGATCAATTCAAAGACTTTTCACAAGTGAGCCAGTATTTGAATAGGAAGTTGAAAAAATGGTATGGAGGAAAATGATATTAACAGAAGGATAGCCTGAAAACTGACTGAGACAGCTAATATTCATTCATTCATTCATTTATTCAGTCAGTCACTCATGAGACTGCCTAATGTTTGCCATGCAGAGCAATAGATTCCAATGGCCTTTGTTCCCTATTTTTTAATGAAATATCAAGAAACTAGAGCTGTATTTAACTTCAGCTCTGTAAGTCATCTCTGCTAGAATATACAGGTTGGCAATATAAAATTAAAATTATAGGTATAATTAAAGATATAAAAATACACTGCATATTTTATATATTTATAATACATTTTGCATAATTAGCCAATATATAATTCAATATATATGTGTGTGTATTGAGAAATAAAAATAAAATATCTGATGAGTATTTTTATGAAGTTTTTTGTCATATCATAAGTATCTGGATGATCAATTTCCCCCTGAACTTAGGAAAATTGATTTGAAAATACAAAGATTCCTATTATATTTGGAAATAACTATTACTGATGTGATAATGATAGTAATAATAATAGCTAACATGTATTGTGTACATACTATGTGGCAGGTACTATTCAATGAACTTAATCCATGCAACTCTGTGTTATTGTTCCTATTTTCTAGAGGAGGAAACAAGCTCAGGGTGTTTGAATCACTTGCCAGGGTCACAGAGATAGAGAGGAGCTTGGATTGAGATGTAGTCTGGCTGATTGGAGAACACAAATCCCGAAATCCCACATGTTACTGAATACACATTGTTAGAGATGTGGCAAAATATTTAATAGATGCATAATTTCACTGGAGGATGCTGCTACTTCATTCCAATTCATCGGTAGGACTTCACAGCAGATAAATGTATCCTATGCATTACCACACAGAAAAGTGGAAAAACACAACATGTTGCATTCTTGATCTTTCCACTCTAGTCATTTAGAAATTTTACCATTTCCTTCTCTGGTCTGTGGACCATTGTTATTTTTCAGACTTACAATTCAAATTCCCACAGGAACCATATTGGGAGATTTTTCTTTTCTCTGGTAGATAGCCAGACAGCTGACAGGAAATGCTAGAAGAAAACCTAAGAATTTGAAGAAATAATTTCCCAAGTTACCTAGCATTCCTTTCATTTAATTCATTTTTTTTCTTAAACACTAATTTTTCTCTCTCTCCCTCCATGCTCCCCCTTCCCTCCAATTTAAGACCTGTAATGGGGAATTCCCCCTCTTTTTACTTCCTCAGTCTCCCTCAGACACATCTCCTTTAGTTTATCCCAAAACATTTTCTTTATTTTTATACTATTCTGAAGAAAGGAAAATTGTGCTCTACGTGGTGTAAATATCATGGCAATATTTCTCCTCTTTCAAACTTTGGACGACTTTGGGAATGAGCGAATGATTCACAGGCTATGTGCAGCCTCAGCTGTGCTAAGGGCAGTGGAATGCAGGCTGGTCATTACCAGGGAGCCCAGAGATTCGGGCTTTGCTAACAGGCACCGATGACCATGATGCAGTCAGGGCCAGTGTGTGCCAGACAGGAGCTGGCTGTCTCTACAGCACACACACACTCACATCCTGCAGGGCCCAGTCGTCAATGCAAACCATGCCCCTTACTTACTGTACTGAAAGAATTAGTTCTACTTCATTTCTCCTTTCAGTTGTGAGTTCCCTTTGATTCTTTCATTTGCACAGCAGTGCATCAACCTCTGTACCTCCACCTGCCTCCCCATCTGCTAATTCCTCTGCAAGTTGGTATCTTGGAAAGTGCTCCCTTAGAAGAGGCGAGTTGATAACAAATCTCTCGTAAGTGAAAGGTCAATGAAGAAGGTTGGTGACTTGAGCAGACAAAGCTGCACAAATGTGAGCCCCATGCAGATGCCACAGGGGCTGCTTGAGTGGCCCTCTGAATTCAGATTTAAAGAACAGGACTTGGATGTGAATCCTTTTGGGGATATGGAACCATGTGCCAGAGGATTTGTAAATTCTTAAATATTGTTTTTGATGTTGTCAAAGCATCATATGTTGTCACCTTCCTCAGTGAATGGAGTTTATTTCCAAAGTGGTATACTAGTAAAAGGAGCAGTGTTTTCTGCTACCTCTGCTTGAGGCTACTTCAGTAGTTAGTCATACATTTTATAGACTTAGCCATAGGTTATGTGACTTCTGGTAGAGCTGTAAATCCAGTGTGTGTGTGTGTGTGTGTGTGTGTGTGTGTGTGTGTGTGAGATATGCATCCTTCAGAAGCCAGTATAGGATAGTTTTCAGGGCCTGGGGTCCCAGCCACAGATTCTGTCTGAGTGCACTCATTCTAAAGTGGTGTGTAAGGAATCATTGCTGTGGGATGACCTCATTTATGATGTGGATGGGAAATGGAAATTCCAGTTCTGTTTTTATTTCAGAATATTTCTGCTTTTTTGGTTTCCATTTAAATATGAAAACACTTAAATGCAAAACGCAAGCAGATTTCCCCTCCCCCCTGATATACTTTATTTCATATTTACCATGAATATCTATACTTGGTAATAACATATTACTGAGTGAAATTGCTGCTCAGTTAACTTGAAACAGATTTTATTACCTGATGATCATTTTACCCCAGTCACATCAGTAGTTAAAATTTCACAGGTAGAATAAAATTTTGCTTATTTGACTTATTTCTAATTTTTTTAAAAAAAACCATTTTAAGTGGTGAATATTGATTATTGTCAATAAAATCATATACTAATGTTATTTATTTTTTTCCTAGAGGATTCTGAATGTGCCTAAAGAGCTATATTTAGGAAGGGCTTCATGCAACATCTGGGTAGTTGTGTAGCAGCTGGGTAACAGCACATAAGAAACGACTCAAAGCTCAGAACACTAATTGAGAAAGAGCCTGGTGTTTAGCTCCAAAGCCAAGGGGAAGGCAATGTGGGAGGTAATTATCCAATTTGGGATATTGCATGGGTAAAAGAGTTACTGTGTTAATAAAAATATAATCAGGCCTAGTTGCCTGGGGTTGCCGTTTATTTTTGCCTATCTCCCCCAGGAGCTATCTCCAGGTGCAAGGTGGCTCAGTGAGTCCACATTTTACTTTTGGCACTGACTCAGATGGTAGGTGTGTATATCCTGAGAAACACCGAACCCAATACTGACATGATTCTGGGTACTTAAATGATGGACAAGGATCCCAAGATAGTCCTCCCACTATTTTTGGCATTGGTGAGGCTTTTATGTTATATTCAGGTTTAGGCATTATATTTTAATTTTCAGAGAGATGAGTGAGGTGGGGGAGTGAGGGGATTGAGTAAAAAAGAAAAAATCTTATGGACACAGACAACAGTGCAGTGATTGTTGGGGGTGGGGAGAGGGGGAGTGGAGGAGGGTATAGTGGGGATTAAATGGTGATGGAAGGAGTCTTGACTTGGGGTGGTGAACACATAATACAGTGCACAGTTGATGGCTTGTGGAATTGTGCACTTGAAACATGTATAATTTGGTTAACCAGTGACACCACAATAAATTCAATAAAAAGGAAAAAAAGAGAGAGATGAGTGACAAGGAAGAATAATAGAATGAAAATAACCAAAGATTATAAACTGCAGGAAGGGGTGTCAGAAACATAGCCTCTGGTATAGGAAGAGGCATCTACATGTTCTACCATTACTTTTGAAGTGAAAGTGTGTTATGAATGAGATGAGAATCACCTCTAAAGATGGGACAATTGCAAATTCGCTTGGAAAAAAAATTAGCCTTCCTGTTTTTCTGTAAAGTTGAACAAATAAATAGCTTTTAAAGTCCGTAAAATGACTTTTTAGTATAGGAAATAATGGATTAGGAAGTTGTTGGTCCATCTCAAAGGTTCTCTTCTAGCATGATTTAAAGTCCAGTGGGAAGACTTCTGCCCCCTGGTCTATTCTGGTTTTCAGTATTTATAACATTAAGATTCTTTGGGTTTCTTTTCATTGTCCCTCTGGTACTCCCATAGTCCTTCAACTCCCAGCCAGTACCCTGGCCTTCTAGCCATTGGCCCCACCACCCCTCACTATCCTCCATCCCCTCCATGGCCTCCCTCCCTTTCTTACCAGCCTAAATTCCAGGGTCAATCATTATGTCACTATCCTGTGTGCATCCTGGGCCACAGTCTACCTCTCTTGTTTTCTAGAACTCATAGCAAACTTGGAACCCTGGTTAAATCCAAGAGTCGGCCTGCATGCCTGCTTCTTTGCAGCTGAACTTGGCTGGTAAAAACACTCCACTAGTGCTGACTGCTTTCATCTTAAATATATCACCACAAACATCAAATGTACCTTCACTGCTGCTGGACAAACATTCTATACTTTCCTAGCTATTCACTCGCCCAATTTCCTGGACATTTATTTCATACCATCTCCTCTCTGCTCCAACCTCCAACACCTTCTGTCCCATCTTAATTTTCATTTCCTGCTGCATGGAGCATATTGAAGTGAACAGAAGAGAACATCCCCAGAATACATCCCCTGACTACCCACCCACCAGCATCCACATCCTCTGCCTTCTAGTCTGTGTCTAAGGAGAACCCGCTGTGCCAATCCCTTTACCCTTGCACTGGATCCAATCTCATTGGACATTGCTTCAGCAATTCTACATTGTCTTTTAAAAATCGTTTTTGCTCTTATAATGAATACTATCAGCATACGTACATTCTCTTTTCCTTGCAATTTCAGAAATCATTTTTAAGCCTCATTTCCTTACCAGTTACCATCTCATTTCTTTGCTCCCCTCTGTGCTAAATTCCCCTAAAGACTTTTCCATGCCATCTCCAACTCCTCTTTCCTCATTCCCTCTTAAGCCAACTTCAATCAGGATTATGTCCCTAAAATTTCACCAGGAATGTTCTTGTAAAAGTCACCAGTGACCTTTATCATCTTAAATTTATCACCACAAACATCAAATGTACCTTCACTGCCGCTAAATCCACTGAACAATTCTCAGTCCTTGTCTAACTTGTCCCAATCATGTGTTTGACATAGGTTAGTCACTCCTTCTTTGACATACTTTCTTCACTTAACTTCCAAGATACCACATTTTGGGGGGATTTCTTCTTGTCTCATTAACTAATCCTTCTTGGCCTCCTTTTTTCTACTTCCCATTTCTCCTAATGCTAGCATACTCCAGGTTTTGTTGTTAGTCCTCTTCTCTTCTTTGTACTCACTCATTTGTTTGATCTCACCGAGTTCCATGGTTTTGAATATCATCTGTGGGCTGACATACCCTAATTAATATTTTTGGGTCATACACAACTGGGTGCTTGACATCTCCACTTAGATATTTAATAGACACCTCAAATTCAACATGCCCTAAATGGCATTCCCTTGGGCTTCTTCCCTTCAACCTTTCCCATCTTAGTCAATGACAACTACATTTTTCCATTTGCTTACATGGAGTCATCCTTTGTTCTTCACTTTCTCTCATACTCTAGGTCCAATCTACCTAGACATTCTATTCTCTCCACCTGGAAAATATATCCACAATCTACCACTCCTTGTCTCCAACACTGTTGCAGTACTGGCCTGTGCTATCATTTTCTCTTGCTTGTAATAGCCTCCCAACTGGTCTCCTGACTTCTATGCTTAGGGCTTTATAATTTATTTTCAGCTTAGGAGTCCATAATCTTTAAAAAATGTAAATTGGATCATATTGCTTCTCTGCTCTAACCCTGCATTGGCTCCCTCTTTCCCCCAATCCTATATAATAAAAGGCTAATATGCAAATCAACCAAATGGCATAACAACTGGTTGCTATGATGCACACTGACCACCAGGGGGCAGATGCTCAACACAGGAGCTGCCCCCTGGTGGTCAGTGCACTCCCACAGCGGGAGCGCTGCTTAGCCAGAAGCCAGGCTCATGGCTGGCGAGCACAGCGGCAGAGGCAGGAGCCTCTCCTGCCTCAGCAATGCTAAGAATGTCCGACTGATGGCTTAGGCCCGCTACCCGCTGTCAGTCGGACATCCCCCGAGGGCTCCCGGACTGCGAGAGGGTGCAGGCCGGGCTGAGGGACCCCCCCAAGTCCATGAATCTCTGGGCCTCTAGTTAAAAAATAAAGTCATTACAATGTCCCAGAAAGACTATTTAGTTTCCTAGGGCAGCTGTAGCAAAGTACCACAAACTTGATCACTTAAAACAACAGAAATGTATTCTTTCATTGTTCTGGGGCTGGAAGTATGAAATCATGGTGCACCCTCTCCGGAGTCCTTAGGGGAGAATCCTTCCCTGTCTCTTCCAGCTTCTGGTGGCTATAGGTGTTCCTTGGCTTGTGGCTGTATCACTCCAATCTCTGCTTGTTTTTGCGTGGCCTTCTTCTCTTCTCTCTCTTATAACAGTACGTATTATTGTATGTAAGCCCATGAGGATAATCCAGGATGAGCTCATTTTGAGATCATTAATTTATTTGCATAAGCAAAGACTCTTTTTCCAAATAAGGTCACATTTACAGGACCTAACGGGTTAAGATGTGGGTATATATTTTGGGGGTCTACCATTTAACCCACCAAAAACCCATCAATTATAAACCCCTGTTACCTCTTGGATCTCTTGTTCTATCACTCTTTCCCTTGTTGCAAACTAGACTGGATTCTTGGATTTTTCTCAAATATGATAGCCATGCCTGGATTAGGCTTTCTCACTGGCCATTTCCTCTGCCTAGGACCTCTTCCTCCAGATATCAACCCATCTCACTCCCTCATGTTACATTCTCATGAGGTATCACTTCATTACTGTATTTGAAATTGCAGTGTTCAACTTCCTTTTCACCCTGCTCTTACTTTATATTTTTTCCTCATTCTGGTTGAATGGGCAACTCTGCTTTGTGTAGTGCTAGCTGGGGTACTAGGAATGCTTGAAGGTCAAAAGGTCTCACCCATATGTCTGGAAGTTGTTTCTGGCTGCCAGATGGGAGTTCAGTTGGAGCTGTTGGCAAAGCGTCTTGGTTCTCCGTGTAGCCTCTCTGTGTAGCTGCTTGGGCTTCCTCGCTGGTTGGTGGCTGAGTTCCAAGAGGGAGCATGCAAAGAGGAAGGAAGCAGAAGCAGTCAGTCTTCTTAAGGTCTGGGCTCAAAAGTATCAGAATATTACTTCTACTGTATTCTTTTAGTCAAAGTAGTTGCAAGGCAGTCTAGAGTCAAGAAGAGGAAAAATAAACTCCACCTCTCAGTTGGAAGAGTATGTTTGTACATAAAGGCCAGAAACTTGTGTAATTGTCTTTGGAGTATTTATGGTAACTATCTACCACATGGAACTTCCTGCGTCATTAATATATCATGGTGTGGCTGCCAACCAAAATGGACGTCTTTTTTTTTTTTTAAGTTTTTTTTTTTTCTGCATTGTAACTTTTCCAAAAAATCCTCCTAATAATTAAATCAAAAAAAGGGGGGATAGTGGAAAAATACCATGTAAGGAAAAATATCCTGTAACTAAATTACATCTAGAAAAATTTTTTCATTTATGCTAACAGCAAGACACCCAGGAAAACACACATGGTGTCAAAATAAGCCAAAGGAAAATCATTTGGGCAAATATAAAAAAGACCCCAAGTAAAACTCCCTTTATTAACCTTCGGTCGAGAATATGTTTGTATATTTTCAGAAAACAACTCCAAGACCATGTGGATTCCTGCAACAGAGAGGAATTATCAGGAATGCTCCAGCCATGAAGACAAGAGGAAAAACAATCCAGAGATGAAGGACGCTGACGTCACTTTGCCATGCTAGCAGTCAGCAGCTGTGCGTCGCTGCAGGTTGCCCAGGATCAAACCAGAGAGGGTCGGACCTGCATTGCCACCATTTGTCCACCATCCAGAACTGAAATATCATTGCTGACATCTACACATAAGGAACTGTCGGACATTGAAACTTGGACTCAGAACTCTTGGACATTGAAATTGGGACTTAAAACATTTTTTGTTCTTGAAATGTTATGCTTAAGTTTTAAAATGTTTTGGGTTAAAAAAAAATAGAAGCAGGGGCATAGAAAGGGAATGGACTGATAATTCTTGGGGGGAAGGAGGTGTGGGGGGTGTGGGAAGAGACTGGACAAAAATCTTACACCTATGGATGAGGACAGTGGTAGGGGGTAAGGGCATGGGGTGGGGTGGGAACCTGGTGGAGGGGAGATATGGTGGAAAAAAGAGGAACATCTGTAATAATCTGAACAATAAAAGATTTATTAATTAAAAAAAATATGCTTGCATTGAATTTTTTAGAGGGAGAGGAGAGAGAAACATCGATTGGCTCCTCCTGCATGCCCCCCTACTGGGATTTGAGCCCACAACCTGGGCATGTGGCCTGACCTGGAATTGAACTATGATCTCCTGGTTCATAATTGAAGCTCAACCACTGAGCCATGCTGGCCAGGCTAAAGCACTATGTTTAAGAAGGGGAGGATTCCTATTGTGCTGGAAACTTTAATGACTGCTAAATCTTCAGCTCCAGAGTGAGGACCAATGTGTTAATTTAGAAATCCTCTTTAGGAAGAGCTGCCTTCAGTGGCTCACAAGTCAATCTGGAGTCCTGAGTAAAGCCACACCAACAGGCATACTTACCTCATCTCCCTTTCATCTCTTCTTTCCTCTGTGACTAGGAATATGCATATTCTTGAAAAACTAACCAGGTTGCCACTTGGGTTTCTCTGCTTTGTCACACATAACTCATTTAGTGTTCTCTCACATATCCTGCTTCCCATCCATTAGTCCACATTCTCCATTAAGGTGATGTGGTTTTGAATTTTTATTTTTCTTATTCTATGTACATCCAAGATATTTGGTTGTGAAGTGAATATTCAGGGTAGGTACTAAACAGACTTACAGTCTGGGTTCTTGAATATTCCACTTTTATCATACACAGAAAATTCACAGAATATAATTCATTGAGGACTCACCTCCATCATGTGGTCCTTTCTTACCTCTCTGACTTTTAAGATGTAGAAATGGAGCACCAACTCTAAGTGATTCTGGTATTGTTGCATTGTTTTAATTACCTGAGAGCAAAAATAAGCAGCCATAAGTGGAACTCATTTAAAATACACTCAGGAGTTTCAGGGTGTTTTTTTTTTTTTCCAGATTAAAAACAACAAAAATTGACACCAATCATAAAAACGTTAAAAAAGGAAAACATTTTCCAATTAATATTTTATGCTGTGATGCACCGAGAAGCACTTCAGTTTTTGGTAAATGGAGGAGGAATGATACTGGAATCATGAGGGGGGTTGTTTCACTTCAGGCAGATTATTAGGAGTAAAGGAAAAATTAAAATAAGAGTATTTGCCGAGCAGTAGTACAGTGAATTATCCTCCATCAAGATTGAATCCAGGCCATGTGACTGCTTTTTGTGATTACGGACACATAGAGTCTCTCTGAGCTTCATTTTCCTCATCCATAAAGTGGGAATGATAATGATAATACCTGCTCTACCTCACACGTGGCCCAGGGGAGAGATACTGTGTGTGTGAGAGTAGAAAGTACTTTATTAAACATGAAGCATCAGGTATACCAACACATTATAGGTATCAGTACAAGAAAAACGTTTTAGTTTTTATTATTTGTTTAGTTTAGTGACAGAAATTATTCTAGCCCTTCAAAAAATATGTACTGTTTATAAATTTTTGGTACTTATTGTTGCTTTTTTGTGGTAGACGAAAGTGTTTCAAAAATATACTTTCTGGATTACAAAGAGGTCAATTAAAATTAGAAATGCAAATATTATATATTAAAATGTACAGTGTTCTCCATGAACTGAATGTTTTCATGAAAATGCAAGTTATTCATGTCTAACTGATTTTTTAATTCCTCATTGTGATATGTAGAAAATGATAAAAATTAGTATTTGCATTTTAAAGAACTTGGATTGTGGAAGGAGTTAAGTAGCGAATTATTGAAGGGTACCAACCAAATTGGCACTCTCGTTGGGGCTGTTCAGAAATAAAATGGAACAAAAAAATGAAATGCATTGGTGCTTTAACAAATTCAAAGATGAGTTCTTGATTATTTTATGGGGAATGAATTCTATGCATCCCTGGAGGCCTCCAGTCAGCACTTGCCTCCACCTCACAAAGAACAGCAAACAAAGCATGCTTGCCTCCAGACATCTTGGAGCAGAGCCTGTGGTGTGGGGGGTGAGGCACTGCTGAGCTCTGATGTAAACACAAATTTGTGAAGGTCTTCCTACACCCTCCCCTTATCTCTCTTTACAGCGTACTATCTCTCTTGAGTTTGTTTTACTCCTTGACATCACTTAGGAGGTTGTGACAATGAGAACAGGGGCTGTCCACCTAAGTCTCCAATCGAAAGGATATCCCTAGAGCAGCCGTTGGTGGTGGAGGAGTTAAGTCCCAGCTCTCCACCATCCACCACATCCTCTCCGCTCCTGAGAACCCCTATACTCCTGAGTTTGGTTGTGCCCCTTCATGTGTGGGCAGAATCTCGTCCTCTGACCTAGGCCAGTAACTGTACAGATGTTTTTTTGTCCTTGATGCCGTGTGACCAATGCCTTCTCTTACTGTCCTCCTTCCTGTGCTTTACTGACAGTAAGGAATTTTAGTCAAAACAAAGCACAGGGATAGGTGGGTGGTATTTGTGGGAGTGATGTTAAGGACTTCAGTACAAACTGGATAGTTCTGGTTCTCCTACTAATTTGTTAGCTTCTGGAGGGCAGGAAGTTTCCTTTTAATCTATATATCCCTCATACTAATTGGCACCGTGCTTTGCATATTGTTGATGATGAATATTATGGAATGGATCATGCTTCTGTAAGTTGTGTAGCAGTACTTACGAGTGAGGTTAAACACTTCGTTTTTGGAGTCAGATAGCTTGGGTGGATTCCTGGCTGTGCCATTTAATAGCCTGTGACCTTAGGCAAGTCACCAAACCTCCTGGGCTTCCTCATCTTGAAAATGGGTATAATAATACCAAATACCTCATACACTGTTGTGGGCATTAACTGAATTGATATACATAAAGTTGAAACATGCTTGACATGTGATAAAAGCTCCATACATGTAAACTGTTTTATTATTATTATTATTATTATTATTATTATTATTAGCACTTTACCGTTTACAGAGGGCTCTTCCATATAGCAACTCATTAAATTCTCACAAGAGTCCTGTGAAATGTGGACATATATCTTTATTCATCTTGCAGTTGGAAGGACTAGATCTTATAACTGATCAGAGATTGATCTTACAACTGATCAGAGATTGTTGGGTTGGGAGACACACACACAAATCTAACCTCCAAAACCAATGGTCTTGTTACTGCCCTGTCTCAACCATCATGCTCTCTCTATCATCTGAGAAACATTTAAAAATACATGAATATTCAATTATATTGTTACAGGGGAGAATCACAGAGGAGTCAGAACAGTGGATCTTAAAGGAATCTCATTCCTGGGGCATTGGGCAGAGAAAAGGCCAGTAACTGTACAGATATTTTTGTCCTTGATGCCATGTTACCAATGCCCTTTTTTACTGTATCTCCTTTCTGTGTCTGGTGCCTGATTTAGTACTTTGCATATAGTAGGTGCTCATTTAATAATAGCTGAACAAAAACACAAATGACTGGCATGTATATGGGTACCAAAATAATACAAAAAAGCTGTGAAATTAGAAATACATTTACATTTTACATAATCTCTGGTAAAAGATTTGCTTAGAGGAAGAATTAGGCATCACTACTAAAACCAGCCTTGGGAATTACCAATGGACTTAATGGATGCCTCCCATCCTGCTTCACCATTAGATTAAAAACAAGCAAATGACTAACTTTTTAAAATATAAATATTTACCCAATTTAATTTTGTAAGATGCACCCCACCCAGTAATCCCAGTCCCTTTTACCCTACCTTACTTTTCTTTGTGTAGAACTCCCTACCTCCTACCACAATGTATAATTTTTATGTTCATTATTGATCATTTAACTGCCACCACCAGAACTCTACCTGCTTGAGGACAGGAACCTTTGCCTGAGCATTAATTTACCTCAGGGTCCCAGGACAGATCCTGGAATGTATTAGTGCTCAATAAATATATTTTGAATGAGCATTAATGACTCCTTTCTATGTGCAAGACAATGTGAATGCTATTGTATATAGGATTAAATAATCAATGAAAAGCTGTTTAAATGAATGTATGTATATATGTACATTTTAAGATATCAAATATATATATATATATGTATGTGTATATATATATATGGGGGGTCCCTCAGCCTGGCCTGCACCCTCTCGCAGTCTGGGAGCCCTTGAGGGATGTCAGTCGGACATCCTTAGTGCTGCCATGGAGGTGGTAGAGTCTCCTGCCTCTGCCGCTGTGCTTGCCAGCCATGAGCCCAGCTCAGGGCTTCTGGCTGAGAGGCACTTCCCCTGTAGGAGTGCACTGACTACTGGGGGCAGCTCCTGTGTTGAGCATCTGCCCCCTAGTGGTCAGTGCGTGTCATAGCAACTGGTCATTCTGCCATTCAGTTGAATTGCATATTAGCCTTTTATTATATAGGAGATATATATCTATAATAATAAAAGTGTAATATGCTAATTAGACCAGACAGCCGAATGACCTTCCGGACATCCTTCTGGATGGAGCTGTGGCTGCGAGGGCCAAGGCAAGCCACCGCAACTGTGAGGGCCGAGCCCCTTGCACGAATTTTGTGCATCAGGCCTCTAGTATATATATAACTTAAACAAAGGGCAGTGCTCATTTTGACCAGTCTTGACCTACTCAAAGTGCATCTTTGCTCCCCTGGGTCCCCCCACCCTGTGGATGACACACTCTAGGGTGTGCAGGTCACCTTTGCAGGGCCTCACCCAGCCTGCTTCCTGCCCCTCCCTCGACCCTCCTTCCCATGCTCTAGATGTCCGCAAACAAACTAGAAGTCTGAAGGCAGCATCTGGCCTGCACATGTTCATTGTTGGGCTTGCTAGGAGTTGGAAAATTTTTTCAGTGAATTGCCAACTTTTAAAAATCTGGAGAATTCTCATAAATATCCAGATTTCCGCTTTCTCTTGCAAAGCCTAAGAGTATCTGTCGACACTGGGCTGGCATTGCCACCCGGCCTTGGTAGGCTGGGGCTGAGCAGCAGCTGGCCTGCAGATAAGGCGTGTGCCCTTCTAGTTACCAGCATCCCAGCCCTGCTCATCTCACCCACTCACCACCCTGCCTGGCCCTGGAGGGGCTGGGTTTGCAGCCCCTGCCCCATCTCCAAAGATAGGAATTTGATACTGCTGCAAGCTGCTGGGAAGACGGGACTATATAGCTACACACACTGTTTACAGCTGGAGTCCATCCTGTGTATAAAAACTTGCTAATTCAGAAAATGGGCATATACTCTTTTAACAAATACTTAGCTCTGACTGCCCTTTGACCAAGGTTTGCAGTTCCTTCACTGTCCCTCAATACAATGTGCTCATTAGCTAAATCTCAAAAATAGTGTTATTTCTCTTTGAGGAAAAACATGCCATTAAGGAATAATGGCTCAGCATGCCACAAAACTTCTTCCTGATGAGTTTCCTTTTTTGGAAGATAAGCCTGCCACTTGAGCTTGTTTGAGTTTGTTTATTAGGCAAGCGTGCCTTTTTACTTTTAAAATAATCCCCCATGTATGTCACTTTGGACAAAACAGCACCACAGGCTGCCTCACTCTGTTATCACAGAGGAATTATTGTCTGATATATGAAGGCAGGGAGATGGAGCCCAGCACACTTGTTGATCCAAATGAAAATGCATCAAAAGAAAGCAGATATCTCACTGTTAGTGGATGAAAGGAAACCACTCCTCTTGCTTCTCCACTCTGGAAAGAGAAAACATGATGTGAATAAATCTCCTTTGGTTGTTTTTCCATTGTTTGCTTTTTTCTTCCTGCTGTTCCTGCTGACAAGGATGAAAAACTATAATGTGAGAGCTAATTCATGTCAGGTGCTACTGAGCCATCCATAGGAAAGCATGTAAATTTCCGCTGCTTTGAAATGGCATTGCTAAGCAATTAATTAAAATGTTGTCACTGCTACCCTGAGTGCAGTTTAAATAACCCAGCACTCAGTAAAGGGTAGTCAGTTTTAACTAAACGATGAAAACAAATGGCTGGAATCATTTGTTTTGAAAACAAAGAACCTGCCAATATGTAATGAGCCAGATGCCGGGGTGTCTCGAGTGGGCTGGTGGGGAAGGAGGGACCAGGAGGGCCAGGATGCACTGCCTAGTTAAGGGGCATTGTCCTAGCATTGCGTCCGGATGAAAGTGGCCCAAATCTAGTGAAAAGGATGCCTGGAAATTTCAGTTCCTGTGGGGAATATGATCTGGTGAGTGGGTTGTTGAAGTTAAAATTGCAAAAAAAAAAAAAAAAATCTCATGAGCACAGTAGCCAAGGGGTCAGGGCATAGAGTCAGAGGCCCAGGAAGAAGGGGACCACTAGCAAGAGCTAGCTGAGTGTTAGGCCTCAGACAAGAGTTTGAGTGAAACAGGGTTCCAGGTCTTGAATGGGAAGTGAAAGTACAAATAAAGAAACTCAGGCAATCCAGCTTCCCAGTCCTATGGATTGCACAAACTCAATGTGGGCTGGGAAGGCTGTAGCTCCAGATACTCACGAAAGTCCAAGGGTTGTCTTGGTCACCAGAGAAACATCATAGTAAGGTGAGTTCCAGGCCTTACCAGCTGGTGGGAGTTGTACCTACTGTTATGTTGCCAGTGTTGGCTCCAGGGAGTTAGGAAAAGGTGAGGGCAGGACTGAAAAGGCAAGAGCTTACAGGTACCAGTACTGTCAAGGACATCTGAAAACACACATACACACTCACACATATACACACACCCCTTCTCAAAGGATGCAGTCCAACACACACACATACACACACACACACACACACACACACTCCTCACACCCCTTCTGGGAGGATATTCTCTCTCTCTCTTCTCTCTCTCTCTCTCACACACACACACACACACACACACACTCACACACACACTCATACTCACACCCCTTTTGGAAAGATATACTCTAAAATGTTAGCAGTGATTATCATTAGATTGTAGAATTATGAATGGATTCTTTGTTGCTTTCATAAAACTTATTTTTATGTTCCCTTAATTTTTCACCATGAAAATGAAATTACTATGAAAACTTTTATAATAAGGAAAAAAGGTTCTTAAGTTATGTTTCCCTTTAATTGAATTTATATTTGAAGCTGGTTTAAAGGTGGATCCCTTGAAAACAAAAACAAAGACAAAAAAAGAAATGGGGGAAGTTTTTTTCACAGAAAGTCCTGATTATAATTTAATCTTAATCACATGCTATCCTCAAACCCTCTCTTTCTACACTTCCAAGGTAGAGTGGGGATAAGAAGGGTACAAAAGGAAGGACAGAGGGTAAAATATCATTCTAAAAAGGCCTTGAAATGTTAAATTGGGTAATAAAGTGAAAGCTGTCAAAATAAGAATAAAGTGCTCATACTTGAACTAAGAGAAACTCTTATCAGTTAATGTTTTAGTCTCTACTTCCAGGAATATGTATGCCCTTATTCCCTTTATAGATTTGTTTTTAGTTTTTCAATATGGAAATGAGTATCTTCATAACATCTTAGTAATACACTATCTAGCTTTCAGGAAATACCAGGCTCTGTTTATTCACTGATTTATAATCTGAAGGAGGCAGAGAGATGCAAAAGTTGTTCCCTGGGGTCTCCAGCCCATTTCCTTCTATTCTTGCTCTTGCTAGAATTGCAGTGTTCAATTATAGAAATGGCAACAATTACTCATAATTATGCTTCTCACATGCAATGAATGATTTCAGATGTTGTTAGCACAGCTCAGTATCTTAGTATTAGCTCATTATGAAGGTTGCCTATCACAATTTATTTGTCATTCTGTTTATGTGAAGAGACTAGAGACTGGCTAATGGATGGATTCTATGATTAGCTTTTTCAAAGGGAGAAAAAAAACCTCTTGTACTTTTGAGAGGTGTAACTATAGGTAAATTGTTCAATCTCTTGGCATCAATGTCCTACTCTGTAAAATGAGTTGGATTTAGTGATCTCTATAAAATTCCCCCTACCTTAAAAAATATATTGATTTTAACTTGCCAAGTCTGAAATTATCTGGGGGTGGAAATGGGACGTCTTTTTAGAGGTAGGTAATTCAACTTGTACATGGTGTTGGAAGAAAATATCAGAACCAAGAAAATATTTGATTGGCAGAGAGACAATGCATCTCAGTTGAAGATATTTCTCTAACTGCTACCGGTTGCTACTATGGCACATTCCTCCCCTTACTTTTTCCAATAGGGAGAGAGTGATGGGGAAAGGTGGAAGCAGGGAGTGAATGGTTCAGAGTGGGAATACCATTCCAAAACATTCTAGCTCCAGCCCTGCTGTTGATTAGTTTCTGGTCTTTTCTTCTCTCTTCTAGATTTTAGGGATTGACTTTTCCTCTTTATAGATTTGACAAAAGTAAAATTTATTTCAGCCACCTATCAGGAAGACAAGAGAAAAACTTGCAAGTGAAAGGATCCTTATTAGAACACAGATATTTCACCTACTGGGCAAAACTCAAGTCTTCCCAACACCACCTATTCTGTCACCACCACACAGCTATTGCACACCTAGAAGCTGGCTGCCAGAGGGCCACCAAAAAAGGCAAGTTAGAGGCGGATGCTTGCTGTAGTGCTGGATTCCATCAACACAATCTCTGACCAGGGGACTTCAATCGTTTCTCTTTTTGACCAGTTTCATTTCGGTAGAATTATTAAGGGCTGCCCTCAAAAAGGCTTCTAATCAGATAGTTTATGGAACATTCCTAGCATATGATACAATTGCTCCACTAATCACAGGTGAGCAAGAAGGAAGTAGAGGAATCAGTAATCGGCTAAACTTTAGGGATCAGGAGAAGTCTGGGATTGGCTCTTGCCACTAAAATTCTGATAATACATATTTAATAAATCTCAGGTGAAGCTTGGCCATTTGTCTTATTAAAAAGTTAGAGAATGTCAGGAAATGGCTAAAGGAGAAGGAAAAAGGGAAATGGAAGGTGAGATCTCACAAGCAGGTTATCATGGCCCTATGAACTATTCTGGGCTCTAGTTTCATCCCCTGGTACCCTTAGTTCAGTTGTTATTCCTTGGGGAGAATCAAATCTTTGTCTAAGGGCCAAGGGGTTTTTAAGCCTCTGTGGAAAGCAGTTTGGTGACTCTTTAGAGAGTTAAACACAGAATTACCACTGTAATTCCACTCCTAGGTATATACCCAACAAAATTGAAAACAGGTACTCAAACAAACACTTGTACACGACTGTTCACAGCAGCACTATTCACAAGAGCCAAAAGGTGGACACAAATATCCATAACCAATCAACAGATGAATAAAATGTGGCATGGACATACGATGGAATATCAGTCAGCCATAAGAGAATGAAGTTCTGATACATGCTGCAATGCAGACGAAGCTGGAAAACATTATGTTGAGGGAAATAAGGCAGACAAAAGGTCACATATGGTATGATTCCATTTTTGTGAAATGTTCAGAATAAGTAAGTGCAGATTGGTAGTTCCCAGGGGCTGGAGAAGGGGAGGACAGGGAGTGACTGTTGAATAGACACGGAGCTCTCTTTTCGGATAATGAAATTTCTCTTGGAACTACTAGTACATAGAGGTGATGGTTGCACAACAAGGTGAATGCAGTAAATGACATTGAATTATACACTAAAATTAAAAGTAATGAGTGACTTCTCTATATACCAATGTGGATGGAACTCAAAAACATTATTTTGAGCCAGAGCGATCAGATACAACAGTACATACCATATGATTTAAGTCAAAACTGTGGTTGCTTATGTGGGGGTTGACTGGAAGGGAGCATGAGAGAAGTTTCTGAGGGGATAGAATGTTCTGTATCTTGCTAGGGTTGTGATAATATAGATGTATGAATATATTTGTGAAGACTCATTGACATATGCACTCAAGTCCTGTGCATTTAACTGAATGTAAATTTTATCTCAAATAAACAAAATTAGAGAAAAAAATGAGCAAAAAAAGGCCAAAATCCTATAAAAATATGGGCAAAAACCATGAAAGGACAATTCATAAAAAACATGTTTAACCATTTATAATGATATATGAAAATTGAAACTTCACTGAGCTGTTTTTTATCTATCATATTGGCAAACATTTAAAAGCTTGATATTATACTCTGATGTAAGTGTGTGGGAAAACAGTCAGTCGTATACATTGCTATGGTGAGAAATTTGGCAATATGTAACAAAACTACATATGCTTTGACCCTTTAATCTAGCAGTTTTACTTCTAGGAATGTATCAATCTTAGTTAGTCGGGGTGGCTTATAAACAATAGAAACTTATTTCTCACTGAGATTAGGGTGCAGCCTGGTCTAGTGAGGACAGACATCTGTATCCTCACGTGGAAGGGACTATAGAGACCCGTGGTGTCTCATTTATAAGAGCACCAATCCCATTCATTAGGGCACCACCCTCATGACCTAATCACCACTCAGAGGCCTCACCTCCTAACACCATCACATTGGGTGTGAATTTTGGGGGAAGATAACCATTCATTACTCATGAAACACACCCCTAGTATACAAAAATGCGCACACAACAGGTTATTCATTGCAGCATTACTTACAGTCCATTTTTCTCCTGGGATCAACCACAGCCTCAGGTATCCTTCTAGCAACACTCCAGCATGCTCTGTGCTCATTTTCACCATCCAACCATCATGACCAGGTGATTCCCATTTAAACCAAGTAAGTGCATCTGACTACACTGGTACCAAACAATGATTAAAACCTTGGACTCACCTTGAGAGTTTGCACATCTAACAGTGCCTAGGCTCCACCCTCAGAGACCCTGATTTGGTCAAACTGGCTCCTGTGTTGTCTGTGACCTGCCCCATCATTTTATTCTGACTTTTCTATTTTCAGCTTCCACAGTGGCTGAGGTGGGGTACAGGAGTCAGCATTTTTAAAAAGCTTTCCAGATTATTCTTTTGTGCAGCCAGGCTGAGGACAAGGGGAATGAAAAATAGCAAATATTTCAGGATAGAAAGAAAAGCACAAGAATTCATCAATATTCAAGATCTTAGGAGAAACCAAGACGGCGGCATAGGTAAACACCGGAGTTTGTTGCCTCGAACAACCACTTCAAAAATACAACTAAAAGACGGAACAGACATCATCCAGAACCACAGGAAGGCTGGCTGAGTGGAAATTCTACAACTAGAAGGAAAGAGAAAAGCATACCGAGACTCAGAGGAGGCGCAGTGCGGAAGTAAAATACTAAGGTACAGAGGCGCACACGGAGCGGGCTGGCGGCTGAGGGCGAGGTTGTCTTTTTTAATCGGGAGGGAGTCTCAGGCTCTGAGCTCCAGTTCCGGGCGAGTCTCTGGGGACCCAGATTCATACGGGAGAAGCGGGACTGTCCACAGCAGCTTGCATTGCTTCTCAGCTGGGCCTCATCTGGGCACCCCCAAACCCCCAAAAAAGGAAGGGGAATCTGCATATCTCTTCATAGCTCCTGCTGGGTAACCTCAGGAAGAGGCTTAATTAGCACCTCCTTAGATCCAAGAGCCAGTGTACCCAGTGGTCAGAGTGGGACCACCCAGATTACAACTCCTCAGATTCATAAGGAACACACTCAGGGGGCAGACTCAGTGAGCACCAAAGCCCCACTGAAGCAAGTCTTGCCCCAGAAGGGTGTCTTCAGCACAGAAGTTCTCCCACTGCAGACACAGCTGATTCTCACTGCCAATTGGCCTGGAGGTCAATTCCTCCCAGTGACACCTAAAACAATCAAGGCATAACTACAACAAGACTGTGCACAAAGCCCACAAGGGGGTGCACCAAGAGTGTCCACCTCAGGTAACTGGGGAGGCTGAGCCACTGGGCCCTGTAGGACACCTAGCACACAAAACCACTCTACCAACACAGGGAAGCAGACAAAATGCGAAGACAAAGAAACAGGTCACAAATGACAGAAATGGAGGACAGCAAACGACTGGATATAGAGTTCAAAACCACGGTTCTAAGATTTTTCAAGAATTTTATGGAAACCGCCGATAAATGTATTGAGATCCTTAAGAAATCTAGTGAGACCCTCGATGTTGTGATAAAGGACCAACTAGAAATTAAGCATACACTGACTGAAATAATATTATACAGACTCCCAACAGCAGACCAGAGGATCGCAAGAATCAAGTCAAAGATTTGAAATGCGAAGAAGCAAAAAACACCCAACCGGAAAAGCAAAATGAAAAAAGAATCCAAAAATACGAAGATAGTGTAAGGAGCCTCTGGGACAACTTCAAGCGTACCAACATCAGAATTATAGGGGTACCAGAAGAAGAGAGAGGGCAAGATATTGAAAACCTATTTGAAGAAATAATGACAGAAAACTTCCCCTACCTGGTGAAAGAAATAGACTTCCAAGTCCAGGAAGCGCAGAGAACCCCAAACAAAAGGAATCCAAAGAGGACCACACCAAGACACATCATAATTAAAATGCCAAGAGCAAAAGACAAAGAGAGAATCTTAAAAGCAGCAAGAGAAAAAAAGTCAGTTACCTATAAGGGAGTACCCATACGACTGTCAGCTGATTTCTCAACAGAAACTTTGCAGGCCAGAAGGGAGTGGCAAGAAATATTCAAAGTGATGAATAGCAAGAACCTACAACCAAGATTACTTTATCCAGCAAAGCTATCATTCAGAATTGAAGGTCAGATAAAGAGCTTCACAGATAAGGAAAAGCTAAAGGAGTTCATCACCACCAAACCAGTATTATATGAAATGCTGAAAGGTATCCTTTAAGAAGAGGAAGAAGAAGAAAAAGGTAAAGATACAAATTATGAACAACAAATACACATCTATCAACAAGTGAATCTGAAAATCAAGTGAATAATCTGATGAACAGAATGAACTGGTGATTATAATAGAATCAGGGGCATAGAAAGGGAGTGGACTGACTATTCTTGGGGAGGAAAGGGGTGAGGGGGATGCGGGAAGAGACTGGACAAAAATCGTGCACCTATGGATGAGGACAGTGGGTGGGGAGTGAGGGCGGAGGGTGGGGTGGGAACTGGGTGGAGGGGAGTTGTGAGGGAAAAAAAGAGGAACAACTGTAATAATCTGAACAATAAAGATTTAACTAATCAAAAAAAAAAGAAAAAAAAAGATCTTACCTTGCTATATAAAGCATTAAAATTTCCATCCCTTCTGGGTGCTTAGTTCCAACCAGTTTCCTTCATGACTACATCTGCTGTGGAAAGGAAGATGGAGGTTTGATCTTTACCCTGGTGAGTCACATAACCTTTTTATTGGGGGGAGGATTGGATGCCTTTACCATTAGGTGCTCCTTTAACCATTTTGTGGTGTTCCCACCTACTCCCTTTCAGTGAGGTCAGTAACTGGGAATACCACAGATTTCTAGGTCATCATTGCCTTTACCGGCAGAGGCATGGCTACTTCCAAAAAATTGGTCTGTGAGTGAGGCAAGAAAGGAGAAACAAAGACAGTGACTAGTTCCATTGTCACCCTCCCATTTGTATGCGTATTGGTTTGGCTTGTTTATTATTGATTTCCAGGTCAAAACGTTCTCTTTACTTTTTTTACCTAGAGCACGGAGGGCCAGGAAGCATCAGACAGTGTTTTTAATGGGACAACTTTGATGATGTGATTTTTAAAAATTACTTAGTCAATAAGGATTCATTTGAACTTGTACAGAATGGTATTTGATTGGGACAAACATAAACAAGTATAAAATGGGTGTCATAGGTAATGGAAAAACAATTTTATGGATTGTCAAACCCAATGTTTCTTCAACCCACACACAATTGAATTAAAAACTTCTAAAGTTCATCTTTGTGAACTGTCACCAGGAAACCTGCCGTGAACTGCCCTCAGGGGTGATTTGGTTGCTAGAGGAAACAAGGAAGACAATAATAACTGGTGAAAAGTGAGGCTGCTTTTTTGCATCTGTCTAGTCCAGTGGTCGGCAAACTGCGGCTTGGCAAACCGAGGCTTGCGAGCCACATGCGGCTCTTTGGCCCCTTGAGTGTGGCTCTTCCACAAAATACCAGCTCTTCCACAAAATACTGACTTCTGCACATGGGCCACGAAGTTTCAATCGCACTGTACGTGCGCGCCCGCACATAGTATTTTGTGGAAGAGTCACACTCAAGGGGCCAAAGAGCTGCATGTGGCTCTCGAGCCACGGTTTGCCGACCACGGGTCTAGTCAATAGGTAAAGTCTTGTTCTAGTCACTACTAGGAGCTATTAGTTAGCTTCTTTCAAAATTTCTCTCTCCAGACATCTGTCTTCAGAACCTTTGAAGGAAGATCTATGTGAGTGAGCAGAGGTGGAAGGGCCTGTCATCTCCAATTGCTTAGTGAGATCTACAGTATGGCTCAGCCCTAAAATATGGCCCATCGTTTAAAAAGAGGCACAAGGTTTGAGGATCTGCCTTGTATCCGCAAGTTACTTTTTCAGTTGGCAGACTATCTTGCTAGCTTCAACACTTGTCCCCAGTCTGTATACCTTCTGTTTTTTCTCTCCATCTGGAACAATTGTCTCATCCTGCTTATACACTTCCTATTTTTTTCATGAGATCTCCCTAGAGTCTCCCTAGATCTCCCTAGGGCCTAGACCATTTTAGTTACTATTGCTCCTGCCTTCTCCTAATGCTTTTACAGAATGCACCCAAATCTAGAACAAATTCTGTGTTAGTGCTTATTGCTACTTCATGTGCATATGTCTTGCTTTCTAACAAAACGTTAAACTATGTTAAACTTTAAGCTGCTTAAAGAAAGGAATAACTTATAATTTCTGATCTCCCCCAGCTCCTAGCATAGCATTGCAGATACTTTAGGTAAAGACTTTAGCTAACAATGAACGGACCTTAAGCTACACAGATTTTGCTTAATAAATTATTCTAGTTTGAGTATGGTGTTTCCTGTTGGGATCTTGACTAATACAAAAATATATATTTTAGGTGTAAAAGGGACACCGTCATTTTAAATATATACTTTATTGATTTTTTACAGAGAGGAAGGAAGAGGGGTAGAGAGTTAGAAACATCGATCAGCTGCTTCCTGCACACCCCCTACTGGGGATGTGCCCGCAACCAAGGTACATGCCCTTGACCAGAATCGAACCTGGGACCCCTCAGTCCGCAAGCCGACGCTCTATCCACTGAGCCAAACCGGTTAGGGCGGGACACCGTCATTTTAAAAATACTATGCCTTTTTCTTTTGTGAAGCCAAGAATTCTGTTGTAAAGTGGAGAATCATCTTCTAATTTATCATTTATGTAACACCTATAATTTTTGAGTTTTTATATCATGAAATTTTACACAGAGCTAAAGAAAAATGAAAAGAGCAAAACCATGGAAAAGGATGATGTTTTCGAACAGCAGTTTTGGATTTTTTTATGCCATCTGAACACAGGTCTGGGTTTGGTGGTGGAGTTTATGAGTTGTTCAGTCCTCAGTTTCCCTCCTGCACTTCAATCTCAGCCAAAAGCCTGTCTCGCTTCCTCCCTTGGCTCCCTCTCCTCCCCATCAAGGACAGAATTGCAACTTGAGCTCTGAAAGGATATTGTGGATTTCAGACATGGGAGCCCCTTTTGGTCTGAATGAGTCATTACAGTTTCCACCCTCAGAGAATTAAAGTCAGAGGTGGTCTAGTTGCTTTCACTCTCTGACCTTATTCGGCAGTGCTCTGCATGATTCTTTGATGATCCAAGTCTTCTAAAATTTCTTTCCTGAGTCTTTCACAATTGCTGAGTTAACATGTCTGCTTAACGAAGTATGGTGCCTAAAATAATAGAAAGATGGGTACTGTATATGATTCAGCAATTTATGAAAATAGAAGATTACAAATTGTTCCAATCATTGTAAGCATCAGATGATTGCCATACCTTGCTGGAAGAAGAGCTGGAATCAGTGCTAGGTCTCTGATCTGCAGCGGAATCTGACATTGAGGTGAGGTCCTATAGAACCATGTGCTAGTTTTAATGTTGTAATACCTTCTTTGTAGCTTCCCAAGCTTTCTCTACACATAGATCTGCTGATTTAACACTCTTTGTCCTTTGCAGACATCTTATTACTAAGATTACTTATGATCATCTACTATCGTTTCTGTAATGGGTGACGGCCACTAAAGAGAACAAGGCTACTTGTGGAGCAGACAGTCCTCCATGGCAACTGAGACTGACAGAGCCAACAGCCAGTGAAGCTAATGCTTACCTTCATTTTGGGGACAGGGAAGGAGCTAGAGAGAGATTTAGGCATCAAGTCTCCCACCCCAGCACTTGCAATATAATCCAATGACATTTTCTCACTCTGAGATGGTTAGAGGCAAGGATACTAGGCAGTGTTGCTGGGTGAGAGGTATCTAGACTTGTGTCTGTCTGCCTTACCTTCATTGAAAAGTGGTCTAGAGTCCCATGAGAAGACAAATTCCTAGGGATAAGGCAGTCCATTCTTGTCTTTGGACCACTCTAACTACTGGGATATGTTCCTTTATATTTGGCTTTTATATTTACTGTACTCAAGCTTTCCTTTTGTATGCGTGCTTGAAACTTTTGCCCAGTTTGAGAAACTTAGAGGGCATTCTGGTCTGCATTTTGTGAACCGCTTCTAAATTTAGCCAATAGAACCTCTAAGGTGATGGGAAAAGAAGAGCTTGAGTAAGATTTGACAGCTTTGAAAGTTAGAAGGATTATGTATTTTATCAATTTCATAAGTAGTATATTTATGCCTCACCTCAATTTACAAGTGATTTTTACATCACACGATTTATAGCTCAAATAGGTAAAATTAAATGATAAAGTGTAAACAGGATCAAGGGAAGGAGAATACAAATATGGCACCCATACAGGGAACACAATTGCTGGGAAGGGGCATTGGCTCTGACTCTTGGTCAAAAAGGTGAACATAACCAATGGAGTGCTCTTAATTAGAGGGGGAAAGTAAGAGTCTTCAGCAGAAGCAAAGCTTTGTTTAGCACTGAGATTAAAAGAGATTCACTTGAGGGCTCTATATTGTGAACACGGAGTCATATAATAAACAATGTCCTCAACAACAACTTTACGGTAAACAAGCAAATATATTTTTTATGGTTGTTTCTCAAAGCAACCTTTGATGAAAGCTACCACATTCATGTTAGTGCTTGGTGAAGTCAATTCTTAAAGGAGCTAGACTTAACTAAGTGCTTACTTAACTCTATAATTTTTGAAGGTCCTAATTCATTCAAAAATAGTATTCATGGTTCTTAAAACAGTTTTCTTACTTTTTCTGATAATCCTTTGTGGTCCACTCATATTTGGCATAAGTGGCTGGCAGTCATGTCCTCTGAAATTCAGTTGACTTTAATGACATAACATTTATTGATTTTATTTGGTCACAAATAAATGTATACCCATTGTATAAAGTATAGAAAACACAGAAATATAAAAGAAGGAAAAATCATGCCTAAGTCCATTACCTAGAAATTTCCACTGTTAACCTTTTTTTTTGTATTTTCTTTCTCGCATTTTCTTTCTCTCTCTCTCTCTCTCTCTCTCTCTCTCTCTCTCACACACACACACACACACAGTGCCTACTTCTTGCTATTCAAAATCCACTGGCACACTTTAGGAAAGATAAGGTCTCTGCCATTGTGAAGGTTATAGTCTAGTAGCAGTAAAAGATAGAACTAAAATAATCATATAGATTAGGGCATTATTACAAATTGCTCTAGGTACCATAAAAAAAGACATAGTTCTAGGCTTTCATATATAAAGTAACAAAAGAAAACAGAGCTGAACTGGTGTGACAGGGACACCCTCCTCTGGGAATTGAGATTATGTCCTAAATAGGAGTTAACTAGATGAAGAGAGGGAGAAGATACTTTGAAACAGAAGAAACACATATGAAAAAGTGCTTTGACAGGGGAGAAAAGTAGCTTTAAAGAAAGAGAAAGGAGCCAGCATGCTAGAAGCTGGAGAGAATCAGTTAGGGGAACCTGAAAATGTAATCAGAAGTCAGGCTGTGCAGAGTCTGCAGGCTGCATTAAAGATTTTTGTCTTTATCTTAAAAGCAATTGCAGGACTTAAACAGGAGTTTTGGCATGATAAGGTTTAAGTTTTGAAAAGGTGATTCTGACTGCAAGGAGGATAACTCATCCTAGGAGCAGAGAGGGTGTTAGGACACACCACACACGTTAGGAGGTTATTGCGGGGGTCCAGGTGAGAAATGATGATTGCTTAACTTGGTGTGGTGACATGGGAAGCAGGGAGAAGTGGTTAGAGGGAAATGTCAAGGATGCCTCTGAGATGTCTGACTCACACACTAATGGATGGGAGTGCTACCTACTATCTGGGGTCAATAGTTTGTGGGAGGTTTTTTTTTCTTTTTTTTTTTTCAAGAGAACATTTATTTATAAAGACATGGAGGTGGAAAAGGGGGCTGTAGAAGAAATGGGCTCAAGAAACAAGTTACAAAGGCAAAAGAAGGGTGCTTGGAGCTTAAGAGAAAGAGAGAGGCAAGGGAAAGGGCAAGTGGGTGGGGAAAGATGCTGGCATGCTCCAGAGAGAGCCGCCTGTGGGAGTTTTGGAGTTCTTTCTTGCACATGTTGGATTTGCAGAACCTTTAGGATAGCCAAGTGAAGACGGTTCATATTCAAAGCTTCAAGAGAGGTCTGAGCTGGATGGGCCTAGAGATGGGAACTGAAGCCATAGCATACGTGATCAATGGAGTGTCATTCAGAAAAGAAGGCACGAGTTTATAACGCATAAATAGCATAAGGGTGTCTTTCCCCCCACACTTTTAAAAATACGTTGCATTGTTAAATTGTTTGATCTTTTCCAGATAGAAAGGGAAAACATAGTAGATTATGTTAGGTTGGCCTGACATTTTTAGTGAGATTGAGCATCTGTTTCAATGTTTATTAGCCATTACATTTTTTTCTGTGACAATCCATGAAGTGTGAAAGCATATTTTTTCTGGAGAGAAAGGCTATATATTCATCAGTTCTTAAACTGACCCTCAATGAATGGTTCAGCATTATTCATTTGGAGTTGTTCCAAACAAGAAGTTTAATTTTCCACATGTCAGCCTTACAAATATTTAATCACTGCTATTACTGTCCCCTCAGGCCATCTTTCACAGGTCCTGTACCCTCAGTACACTAAACCTTAGGATTTCTGTGTTCGTAAGTTAAACTTAAAAGTGGTAGTGATCACACTATCTCAGTCTTGGGATCAGCAGTGCAAACTGGGACATGTCTAGCATATTCCATTCCTTTCTTCTCTCTTCTCCTTTTTATATATGCAGAGTCGTCCTGTTTCTAACACCTGCCTCCTCATAAAACAAGGAAGATATAGTGCTGTCTCCATTACAGCACTGACTAAATGCATTCCCTCCAATCTATTAATGTTTACATATTCAGTTCCACAAATACTTCTTCCTGTTCACAGAAAGAAATGTTAGTGTATGTGTCAGGCGGGGAGTGGGGGCAATAAAGGTGCACTTTCCTGTAACAATCAACACTTCAGGCTGGCTCTTTCTCTTTGCTATCAATGAGGTATGGTTATGGTCATTGAAAGACATTCCTAGGGCTGTCACTAGGGGGAGTGTGAGTCAAATTTTTCACTTGAAAAATGTCAGAAAGGGGGATTAGAATGCTGGGGCACAGAAAACACTAAACATTTAGGAAGGAATTCGTGGGGTTGTATCCTGCCTCTGACACGGAGACTGGGCTAGATCTTCTGGAAGCTTAGCCCTTGGTGAAGGATTCACCCGCAACCAGGGCTGACAGTGGAGGCCAGGAGGTGGAGGGAAGAGCAACATTCCCTGCCCTTCCTGAGACAGGAGAGATAGAAGGTTGGTGGGCTTCCTGCATACACTTGCTAAAGTAGGTGCATGCCTCTGTGATCTTGCTTTGATATGTGCATACATTGTCTGTTCTTGCATATCTTTTTGTCTGGGTCATGTGACACTTAACATTTAATGAAGGGAGATATTCCAAAACATGAGTCCGGGCACCATGACATCAGATGGTAAAAAAAAAAAAAATTAGTGAGTCCGACTTGTTACTAACCACTATTCTAAAGACAATAGAGGGTAGTTAAAAAAGAAAAGAAAGAAAGATATAATTCCTGGATTTTCCTTTTTAAATCTTGTTTGGAAATTTGCAATATTTTCATGTCTACCCTTGTCTTATAAGTATCTGCTTTATCCTATTATTTTTCATCTGTGTCTGTCCGAGCTCAAGTCTGTTCCCCAGTTTAAAAGAAACTTCTTGATCTAACACTGCTCCCCACCCCCACTCCAAACCATGTCCTATTACTCTCCCCCTGCACAACCAGACTCCTTCAAAGTGGTCTCATGTCCTGCATGTCCAATCAATCCAGTCCTCAACTGCACTATGGGTTCTGCCCACATCACTCCATGAAACTCTTTGGGCAAAGGTCACAAAAGGTGGCATCCACTGAAAAGAATCCCTTCTATGCCCACCTCCCAGCCACTCAGGTCCCTTCCATACAGACAGTCATGTAAGAACTTTTGTTATTCCAGAGATATTTTATACACACCATACAATAAAATATAATATGTCTTCCTTTTTTACATGAAGATACTATGATTTGTTCACGGTTTTGTATTTACTTCTAAAAATAGATGATGTATCTTGGTAACCTTTCCATATAAAGAAGTTATTCTTTTTTATTAAAGTGCAAGATTTTCTATCATATTGAGCTAATAAAACGTAGTTAGCTAGCTTGCTTTTAATGAACATTTAGTAGTTTTTTGATATTTTGCTATTACAAACAATGCTGTAATGAATATAGTGGTATATATGTCACTCTATACTAGTGGGAGAGTAATTGCAGAAGAATTAGAAGTGCTGGGTCAAAGGTATGTGTGTTTACGATTTTAATACGTTGCCAAATTATTTTTACTCCTGCCAGAAATGTGGCAAATGCCTATTTCTCTACCCTACTCAGACACGATTTTGCTAGTTTGATAGGTGAAAAGCAGTGCAGTACCTCTGAGTTTTAACTGATCATCTTTTCTTATGTTTAAGAGCGATTTAAGATTATGTTTTTAGACATAAATCATATCATGTAACACTTTCTTGATCTTTCTGATAGCTCCCATCACCTTTGGCCATACAGCTCAAACTCCTGAGATGACCTTTCTCTCCCCGCCCGGCCTCCTTTGTCACTGCACACCTACCCACACAGCACTCCAGGCACTGAGCTTCTCTCTGTTCCTGAAACGCTACACTTTCCGTTGCCTCTGTCAGCAGTGTCCAGCACCCCAGACCTCATGTGGTTAATAAGTACTGTCCCTTAGGATTGAGCTCCTCAGAGAAGTCCTCCACGCTCTCCACTTCCACCTGGCCTGCACTTAGCTCAATCGGCTCCTTGTGATTTTTCTATCTTTAGCCTAATTCTTGACAGGATACTGGCCCTCAATAAACATTTGTTGAATGATTGAAGGGCTTAATATCACTGCAATTAAACAGGCATGGTAATTTTGTAACTTATACTAGTATATATATTCTGGTTTGTATTTTTAAATATATTTTTATTGATTTTTTACAGAGGGGAAGGGAGAGGGATAGAGAGTTAGAAACATTGGTGAGAGAGAAACATTGATCAGCTGCCTCCTGCACACTCCCCACTGGGGATGTGCCTGCAACCAAGGTACATGCCCTTGACCGGAACCGAACCTGGGACCCTTGAGTCCGCAGGCCGACGCTCTATCTGTTGAGCCAAACCGGTTAGGGCTATATTCTGGTTTTAAAGCAGAATTTCAGCTGCCAAATGAAAATTTCCAGATACACTTATCCTTATTCTATTGCTATCCATGAATTTTCTCTCCCCCCCCCCGAATTAAAAACAGTCAGAGAAATAAATGCCTCTCAGAGTTCATAAAATTCAAAGTTATTTTGCTTAGCGATGTGATGGTTCAAGGGAAGTATGCTCTTTGTAGTGGCTTTCATTAAAGAAAAAAAATCAAAATTCTGAGTCACTGTATACTAGTAGTTCTAACTTTCTTTTAATGAGAATGGAAAATAGTTGGCTTGTTCATGTAAGAGTCGTTAATGCTGACTGGCTTGACCTGAACATCATGGCTCAGGGCCTGATTCCCTTCAGTATAGACAGACTTCTTTTCTTGTTCCAGCTTGGCTCCAAACAAAACTGACTTCCATGTCATGCTTTAGGAGTGTCTGTTCTGGTACAGAGAAGGCTACAGTCCTAGGCCTCAGCAAACCTGGTTACTGGTCCCAACTCAGTCAAAAATTAGCCACAAGCCTGGAAAGTTCTCTCTTCAGCAAAGCAAGGGGTTCAGATTGGTTGCTAAACTCCCCGGTAATTCTGTCACTCTTTAATTAATTTTTTTTTCCTATTAGAATTTACTAAAATATTTAACACCTTACAAGGAAAAAATGATTTTCTAAGAACTCAGTTTTTCATTCATTTCTCAAATGGTTCCACACATATTCTTGGGCAAATGATGTCATGTTAAATAGTTAAAACCAAATTTTATCAGCTAATTAGAGCCACCTTTTTATGTAGTTACGCTATTTCCTTGCATATATCCCATGTGTATATTCCTACGACACCCTGAGAGGTGTCTCCCTTTAGTTCAGGATCCCTGAGAAACATTCCAGGCCTCACTTCCAGGCATGAAGGGAGCCCGAGATTCTCTAGTATTGCTGCCCCGTCTCTAAAAATCTTGGAATCCTTTTCCACAAGCGTCTTTATCTCCCCTGAACTTAAACCTGAGAAAGCAAGATGCAGTGGTTGCCACTTGGAGCAGAGGTGACACAGTGGCCATCATCTCTCCTAGACCTCCATAATTCAGCCTTCCCGTAATCTTCGCAGTCACCAATACCTTACTACTCTGAGGCTGAGGACTAAAGGCCTCTAAGATGAGGTGATTAAAACCAGCCAAGAAAAAGTTCAATTGGGCCTGCATAGGTTACAGAATTTAGAGTTTGTTTGTTTTTTAACACCCACTATGAGCCAGGTTCTACTTCACGCACTGGAAGTAAGGCATGGACATGGTTAGAGTGTATTTTTCAAGGTGACTGTCAGCCGCTATGTATGACTGTGGTATAGACCAAGGAGTTGTAAATGGGGCAAGGTTCACTTACGTTCACTTCCCAGTTATATTGAATTTTAGTTTTGGCTAGCCAGGACCCTTACTGTAAATTCATTCAATAAATGTCTTCAAAGTGTTTTTATAAAAATATCTATTAGTCCCAGGTCCTGTTTTAAGGCACAACAGGGTACACCAAGATATATAAAATGTGGCTATTGCTCTCAGCATCTTATGTAAATGTTAAATAATCATAATGAGAGACAGAGAGTGACAAATGTCAGAACAAAAATAAAAAATTAACGTTCACTTAGGGAATCCTGTTAGCAGTAGCTGAGTGAAAAGGGGGGTTAGAGGGGGTAACCTAGTGCAGGGGGTCAGGAAAGCTGGGAAGAACTCAGGTGTGGAAATGGGGACCAGAGCCCACAAACATGCCCTAGAAAGGCTGCCCGTCCAAAAGCAAGGGATGGAAAGAGATTTTGGCTAAAGCCGAGGGCATATGAAGATAGGGGTAAGAGATCTAAAGGAAATACAATGGCACCCGATGTTCTTAGTGAACAGGAGAATATCACAATGCCAGTTTGTTAACAAGGGTAAAGTTCTTCCAAGAAATACAGAAAGCATGGGAGAGTGTAATAGCACTTCAGATGTTATTTGATCAAATTAATCATATGTAAAAGTATTTTGATACTTGAAAAATGTGTCTTGTTTTTCTGGAACATTCACATATATAGAACCACTGGAAAATACAGACTATACATTGGGTTTTACTGTTGTACTATTTCTGAATCGTGCTGGGTCATTTTCCTAGTGGGTTTCCCTAAACTTCACATATGTGGTATTGACCATCCCCTTGGGACTCTAAACAAGAGAGTGCTCTAAGTGGGCAGTGGCATCTTGACCCACGCTGTGGCAGAGGCCGGGAAGGCGAGGCATAATTGCGGTGGTCTGGGAGACACAGGCTGTCTCTTGTGGAAGGGCCATGGCTATCACTTAGAAATGGCATCCCTCCAGAGGCACTAGGACATCACCGCTCAAAGTTGCACATTCTTCCAAAGCCATTTGGGAGTACAAAGGGTTACTCTAATCTAATCTGTGTCATGGGTGCTGTGTTTCGAATGGAGATTTTGTTCCTTTGGGCTTCCTGTGATTGGTAGTGTCTGCTGCAACCTTTTGTGATTTGGTTCTCCATGGATTTTGCCCCAAGAAAGTGCTATCGTTGAAGTCCTTTTCTGTGAACTTACCATCCCATTGCAACAGAGTTACACTGAGAGAATCTTTTTATTTCAAATTTATAATTTTTATATTACACAAAATATGTTCATCAACTATTTTTTATTAATTGCCTTTGAGGAGTTAAGAAGTTAAAATCTAACAAAAGATAACATAAAAGCAAATGTATATACATATATGGTATATATGTGTATGTATATAGGTGTGTGTATATGTATGTATGTATATATATATATGTATATGAAATTTTCACATGTAAAATCAAACTCATGGGAACAGAGCCTTTTATTCCATAGTTGGAATCTTAGCCACTAATAAGAAACTGTATCTTCCTATGACTTACAAATGTGAAATAAGAATCTTTTATATTTTAGTAGGATGTTGACGAGAATTCCAAGAAAATTTTCCTGGAGCCTGTGTCTTACTCACAGGCAATAGGTCAGAGCCTATTAGACCCCACAGAAGAAGAATGGGCGCTTCTCCCAACCCCCTCCAAGCTGACCCAACTGCAGAGAGTAATTCTAAACCAACATATATGGAAGCCGTCAACACCGGTCCGAAGAAACATGTAGATGCTATTTCAGGGCGTCTCATTCCAAGAATGTGTTTTCGTTCTGTATGTGGTTTCTTTTAAATGTGCAATACTTTACTGCTCAGGTTTTCAAGAAGAAAAAAAAAAATAAAGAGGGATACATGTAATTAAAATAAAACCAGGGCCATAGGAGACTGTTTATAGAACAGTGAAATGTTTTCACTCGTAAAAAAAAAAATCAGAAAATCTCAGTCCCCCAAAGGAGAAGCCATTTATTTTTCTTCTATATAATTTATGCAGTGCCGAAGCTACGGGAACCCTGGCAGTGCGGCCTCCGGAGGCAGGCTATGCTGGCAGTGCTCAGACATAGGGGCAGTGTTCTGCCAGGCTCACCTGTTAGGAGTAGCTTTAATTCCTCCTTGAACTTTGGTGAAGAAAATCATTCTCAGCTAAGGTCGCTGACAGATTGAACTGAGATCCTGAGAATTTACTGCTCAGTGGTCTGAAAGAGAGTTTATTGGTAAGAAATGTGGGTCATCTTTAACAAACCAGACAAAAGCTAGCTGCCACTATCTGAACCCCCCATCCCACCCACCGACACTTGGATCGATGTAATCCTGAGGTGGTGATAAGGAACGAGAAAGAATTGGAAAGATTAAAATAACCAGTTGCAACAAGAAGTCAAAGATAACAATTTATCACTGCAGCATCAGAGGGTCAATGTGTTTTCCCTGAATGCTTTTAAAATTCAAGAGGCCAAGTCAGTCAAAGTCTGTTCTGCTGGACGATATTTGCTTCCATCATTAGCCAATTTTAGTGGGGCTTGTTTTCGCAGGGATTTAGGAGGGCCACCCAGGCGTGTTTGGTATTTCCTAGTCATTTTTAAGGTGTCCGGATAATCTTCTCTTCCTCCTCTCACTCCTGACCCCCCACCCCACATTGTTCATGAGTTATTCCTACTTCTTCTCTCAAGAGTAAATCATTACTTCCTCCCAAGAATGACAGGGTTTCCAGACCTCAGGGACCACTGCCAGGTCATGTGAAGCCGTTCTCTGCCGGCCCCTGTGCGTCACCTGTTCTCTTCCTCTCCAGCAGGCAGCCCAGAGCTGGGATCATCACACCGGAGCAAACTTCAGTGAAGCTCTGGTCGTAGGGGACATTTGGAGTCACTAAAAAAGTTCCATCTGGACCCCCACATGTTCCTGCCATAAGAATGTTTTCCCTTAAGCTCTGAGAGATGAGTCAGAGATAGCAAAAGTGAGAACTGGAAAAAATGATTCTCCCAGGAGACCTGGCAGTGAAAATCTGCCTTCAAAGCAAGCTCTTCATGGAAAATGTCCTTTCTCAAGAATACCAAATCTACTAATTATGCAAGAAAACTTTGGGCTGGCCATAGCTACCCAAATGCGTTAGTGTCTGTCAGCCTGCCAATGTGTGACTTTTGGAAATACCATTTGCTCAGTCTGTTTTTCTCATAGGACTTATGGACACACATTGCAGCAACTCTGTGGCCTTCCCAGCTACAGCATATATCAGTCAAACTTAGCATTATGGCTTGACCGCATTCCTATGAGTCTGGCTCTACATTGCTGAAGGGGAATGCAAACTTGGCCCACTGTCCCCTGCCTCTGTTACAGATGCTGTCACCTCTCAGAGCCTTCTATCCAAACCAAGTGAAGACCTTTCCACAGAGCAGGATAGTTGACTCGGCATCCAGCAAAGGCAAGTACATTTCATGCACAGTTTTGAGCGAGGCCCATAACAACACATCAAAGGTACCTTAATAGGTTTTGAATCTTGGAAGATAAAGTTGTGTTCAGTTTTGCTATTTAGTGTTTCTTTTGCATTCTTATTCTTTAAACTTTGATGATTCAGGTAACATATACAGTTATTTTCTATTCACAAAGCATTTGATTAACTGGTCTTTGATTAGATGATACCTTTGACAGCATGTAACTCATTATTGTCTGGTGCTTGATTTTACTATGGGGGAAGTATGTTTTCTTAAACAGACATTTAATTAATAAAAGAACCCAGATATTTAGGTATTTTTATTCTCTAAAAATAGGCTTTTCAAATGTCCAAGGGTTAGACAAGAAAAAGATGGTATAGCATCTTCTGGGCATCTCAAACTCACTCATGGTCCATACTGGACCTCCCACCCAGAAACCTGTTTTTCCTTCTGTGGTCCCTCTCTGTGACTGGCTCTACAGCAGGACTGAGATACCTCATTGGTTACCCAAATCTCATCAATTCCACATCCAAAACCTCTTCTGCCATGGCTTTAACTCAGTTCATTCCCATCTATTTCCCTGTCTATCCACCCACTTCCCCTCCAGCTCATATTTCCCCTCCACTCTTCAGCTGGAATCATCTTCCTGAAACGTTAATTTAAGCCTGTCACCGAACAGCTCAAAATCTTTTAATGCCTTTTTACTTCCCATAAGAAAAAGGCTTTGTTTACTAGAGTGACCCAGAACGCCCTTTGGAGCTGTCTCCTTCTGTTTCACCTTTGCTATTGTCTTCCTCTAGTATTTTGTTTCAGAAATATTTAAATAATTGTAATGTTCCAAATATTTCATTTTTTTTCTTGCTCCATGCCTTTAAACATTCTGAATGAAATGTTTATCCATTTTTGTGATGAGTAAACTCCTACTGATACTTCAAAACCCTGCCCCGGTATCACTGCCTCTTTAAATATTTTTCTTGCATCTTCTTACATTATTATATGTATTATTCTGTGTTATAAATAAACATTAGCTCATTTATATTGTCTTTCTTTAGATTTAAAAATTGTCTGGCAAGGTTTATTAGTTATTAATATGTGTTGAATTGAATATTGTGGAGAATTTTTATAAAATTTGCTATAGCAGAAAAAGTAGGTGAGAACTTAATCCTAAATCATGTTGCCTAGGTGGTATTATTAAACTTGGAAGCCAAACCCATATTCTCAAGCTTAGAAATTTAAGCAAAAAACACAGGTTGGGCTGCCTGCTGCAACGGAAAGCCTAACTGGTGAGACAGGCGCTGGTGCAAATGGAAAGAAGCTTTATTTAGAAATCGGGTCCTGGGAGAATGGTGGACTCCTGTTTGAAAAACCATCTTCCCTTCCTGCTCAAGCCTCCAGTTCTTATAGGCATAAGGAGAGGAGGGCTTTTGTTTCTCATTAGCTTTTGGGGAGTTTGGGCCCTGTCCATCTTTCTAGCTTTTGGAGGGCTTGGGTCCTGTCCATTCATATTTCTAGTTTTTGGTGCACTCAGTGTAAGAAACACCCATTCTCCCTCATGTCATCTTGGCCAATGGGGGAGAATCTCTGGCACTCTGACTATGGTAACAGAAAAATATTACACCTAAGTGAGTTTATAGAAATATTTGTAAATAGCTGCTTACGAAGTACTCATAATTTCATTGGTAATACAAAGCTAAAACTTTATAATAATATGGTAACTGTTCAATGACTTCCCTTTTATTTTTCATGAACCTCAAACAATCTTTGTAGATATTTGGCTTATTAGCCCATCTCCACTTACAGTACCTATTATTATTGTTTTAATCCATTGTTTTCAGTTCCAGTATTTTAAGCAGTCACCTTGGCTTTTCTTATTTTTTTGTCTCTTAAAGTTGAATGTTCTTATGCCTGTATTGTGTTAAAGTATTTCCTCATAATCTCCCTGTAGCTATTCTTCAGCGTGTCAATTTTTTTTTTTACTTAAAAAAAAATTTTTTTTTAATGTTCAGATTATTACAGTTGTTCCTCTTTTTCACCCCCATAGCTCCCCTCCACTTGGTTCCCACCCCACCCCAGGCCCTCGTGACTCTATTGTCTGTGTCCATAGGGAATGC
>NW_005361873.1:1448180-1457063 GCF_000412655.1 Myotis brandtii | reverse complement strand
GAACTGGAGTTCAGAGCAGTCAGGAGCTTGAGACTCCCTCCCGATTGAAAAAGACACCGGCGTCCAACGTCGCCAGCCCTTTCCACACTCGAGCCTCCGTACCTCGGCACTTTACTTCTGCACCTCCTCTGAGTCTCAGTGTGCTTTTCTCTTTCCTTCTAGTTGTAGAATTTCCACTCAGCCAGCCTTCCTGTGGTTCTGGATGATGTCCGTTTTGTCTTTTAGTTGTATTTTTGAAGTGGTTGTGCGAGGCAGCAATTTCTGATGTTTACCTATGCTGCCATCTTGGTTTTTCCTCCAGAGTTTCAAATTTATAGCTAGATGGAATTGTTAAAACATCATCTAATTTTTTGCTTATGTTTTAATAACAGAGCAAACTGAGAAGCAAAGAAGCATTTTGTGGGAGCTTGTGCAGCTGGTTGGTGGCCAAGCCAAGACCACCTGGTCTTCAGATTTACTTCCAAACCTGGTGCCATTTGTGCTGCCCAGATAGTCTCTGTCTATTGGTCCATCTTCACTGATCTCTTCCTCACTCCAAATTTCTTTCAGATAAATCAGTTCCTTCACCAGATAGTATCTATTCTCCCTATTTTCTCTATGTTCCTGGGTATTGGGGTGCAGGGATATTGGTACTTATTGAATTTTCTATTTCTTACTCTAGATTTCATGTTTCATATTTCTTCTATAAAAGTTGAAATGCTGCTTCTATTTTAAAATTTCTTTGACTTGGATAAGGTTTTTACTTTTCTTTATTTGATTGTGTGGTTTTTCTATATTCTTACTGGGTATATTTTGACAAACACAGAAGTTAGAAAAGGCAAGGAAGGATTTATTTAAACCATCTATTTTTTATTTATGTGGTTAAAATATCTGATCCCGCTCATTTTTCTTTCCTCCTCATTTTGTTTACTAGAAAACAATCTTAAATTTTGGTCAGCACATTCCATTTATTTATAAGATATTATATGTTTCTTTGGGCATTAACAGTCTTTACTTAAAATAACTAATTTCATAGAATTCTCTAATATTCAGGTCAGAAGACTCATAATACAAGCTATTTCCCAAAGCTACCATTCCCTTTCAAGCACCCTCCCTCTGTGTTGAGTTTTTGCTTGAAGACATCCAAGCATAGGGGACTCAGTATTTCCATGAAATTACAACTGCCTTTGGACGTGGTACCTTTCAGAATTTTCTTTTCATCCCTTGGAATCAGTCTCTCTCAGTAATATAATCCTATCTTCAGAGCCATAAAAAAACAACTCCAGTCCTACTTCCAGCCAGCTGATCATGTATTTGAAAGTAGCGTTCATTTCCGCCCCGTGCCTGTTCTTCCTCAGGCTAAACATTCCCATTTCCTCTAAACTATGGTCCAATGATTTGGTTTCAAGTTCTTGTATCATCCTGATTGTCTATTAAAGGCCCAGAACTCATTGCAACTCCCCAGGTATCCTCTGACCAGAGAGGCAGAGCTCTCCCCTTTATTCCTGATCTGTGCAGTTATGCTTTTCATTATGGGCACATTACAGTCAATTCACACTGAGTTGTTTGTTATGGGTTAAATTGTGTCCTCTCCAAAAGATATGTTGAAATCCTAACCCCCTGTACCTCAGAATGTGACCTTGTTTGGGAGCAGGGCCTTTGAGGAGGTAATTAAGTAAAATGAGGTCATTAGGGCGGGCCCTTATCCAATGTGTCTGGTGTCCTTATGAAAAGGGGAAATTAGGACATGGAGACAGACACGCACAGAGGGAAGATGTGAAGACACAGGGTCAAGATGGCCATGTGAGTAAAGTGATGCATCTACAAGCCGAGGATTTTTGATGAACACTAGAAGATAGAAAAAGTGAGGAAGGGTTCTCCTTTAGAGCCATCAGAGAGATCACAGCCCAGCGACACCTTGGCTTCCAGAAATGTGAGACAACACATTTCTGTTAAGTCACCCAGTTTTTGTTAGGTTATTCAGTTCTTGGTACTTTGTTATTGTCCTGGGAAGTTAATATACTGTCCTTTAACCAAAATGCCCTGCTTTTTATTCCCCATTCTGTAATCTTTCTTTCGCTTCTCTCACAATAATGTCCAGGTCCTTCTAATCCATGTGGAAAGCTCTTTATTTCTTTTAAGTTTCATTTTTGTTTGATTTGGCTCATTACTTAAGCCAACTGAGATCTTTTATGTCCTGTTTCCATCACGTTGGTATTTGCTGTCTGTCCCAGTTTAGGCACCCTCAGAGTTGTCTAAGAGTACTATTCAAACCACTGGTAAAAGTATCGAATGAGATACCATAGATACTCCTGGAATTCCCTTTAGGTCAACACTGATTTTTTTTTTTAACCACAGTTGTTCAACCCAATTTAAACCTAGCTAACTTCCTTGAGTCAAATTATAATCCTCTGTTTTGAATGCAAGACAAAATGTTATAAAATAATTGTCTAACATCTTGCTACAATCATGATATGTCCAGCTTATGTCATTCATTCAATTTACCAACAATTAGTTTAATCCTTGATAATTTTATTCCTTATCATCTCTCCTTTCTTTTTATGTGTAACAAAGCAAGGTTTTAATAATTCAGTCAAGAATCTTGCCCAAAACACATATTGAGTCTTTTGGTTTATGCTTTGTGGAATTTGTCTCTCTTCTTTGGAAAATTGAACCACAATGGTTCTTCTGTTTTACCTGGCTCCTCAAAGATTCAATTCACAGAACTCATTTACATTCCCCAGCCACCTCACCTCGAAATAGTCAAATGTATTTTGTCTAGACCATGAGACTTAAGTTCTTTCACGATTATAGGTATAATTTCTACACTTATCTTGGTTTTGGTTCCTTCTTATCTGACCTTTTCAGACTGAAGAGTGTTCTTGACAGAAGGTGAAAGCATGACTTTAAACTATAGTCATATGCATATATAAACATCTGAGAATAATTGCATCTTAAAGTTTTTCCTTTGTGAAATAATGAAAGTATTTAAATACACATTCTATTTTGTAGATAGGTAGCTGTCATCATCACATATTTTCTTGCTTACATTTTTGCTTGATAGGGGATCAGTTACTGAATATTTTCTCTAAGCATCCTTTTCTTAAGGTTGACTACAATTTCTCTTGCTAAGAATTAAAGATTTGATAAAATTTCAGAATGTCCTGGAATAGCCTAGTACATTTTGACTAGATAATTTTAGAAGTGGGCAGAAAGTAGGTCAATAGCAAATTATAAGTTACATGCCTTGTTGTATGCATTGCTTATAAGACTCTGTATCAGACTAGAGAAAGTAAGTTCCACATATAATGTGGCAAAATACCTAGGGCTTATCAAGCAGAATCACATAAAATTTGAGTTGACTTAGAAAATCAAGTTCAAAATAGGTGCTTTGTTGCATGAAATAAAGAACTTGTATGCATATATGCATAAACCCTGGACAATAGGGTGATGAAGGCCTGGGGTATGGGGTAGGGCTGGGCTAGAAGAGGTCAATGGGGGAAACTAAAGGACATATGTAATACTTTCAACAATAAAGTTTTTTTAAAAAAATATTAAAGCTTAAAAAAATAGGTGCTTTCAATAGTAAGGCACCTGTAAAAGATAGTGGACCTGGAGTATAGATTGCCCTGGTCATATTTTAGCAATTGTTGACCGGGCCTGCCTGTTATCTAAAGTAGGACATAGCAGCCAGATGATTAAAACCTGACATTAGGGTATACGTATATGTGTGTGTGTTTGTACAATTAAATACACAGGGAAAAAAACCCACAAAAAAACCCACAACCTGACATTAGGCCCTCGGCACTGCACGGCAGCCTGAGTGGCAGCAGAGCAGCAGCTCGCCAAGCAAGGAACAGCACAGAAGGTGGGTGGGAAGCAGCAGTCCTCAGACACTTTTTAGGCAGCTGGTTGGGGTTGGTGCCAGGGAACTCAGAGCTGGTCATGCTTCAGGTCTGGAGAGACCTCAGGATGGGGAGCTCAGGGGCAGAGCAGTGTTATCAGAATAAGGTCTTTGTTAGATGTGCAGAGATGTGACTTAAGCTGCATGATAGACAGTTAAGGGTCAACCTTTTGTTAATGTATCTGAAGTTCAATTGTGATTAAAGTGCTGGGCAGAGCAATTACATTTAAATATATATGCACCTCGGTGTTCATTGCAGCATTATTCACCATGGCCAAGACATGGAAACAATCAAAGGGTTCTTCCATAGAGAATTAGATAAAAAAGATGTAGCACATCTGTACTGTGGAATACTACTCAGCCATAAGAAAATATGAAATACTGCCATTTGCAACAACATGGATGGACCTTCAGAATATTATGCTAAGTGAATAAGTCAGTCAGAAAAAGCTAAGAACATATGATTTCACCTCATATTTGAGATATAAAACTGAAACTCATAGACACAGACAACAGTATGGTGGTTATAAGAGAGAAGAGGGCTGGAGGTAGTAAAGGTCAAAGGGGGCCAAATATATGGCGATGGAAGATGATTTTACTTTGGGTGGTGGGCACACAATGCAATATACAGGTCATGTATCATAGAAATGTATACTTGAAACCTATATGGCCTTGTTAACCAATGTCACCCCAATACACTTAATAAAGAATTTAAAACTTAGAAAGATTAAATAAATTTTTCAATACCAAATAAATAAATAAATAAAGTCTTGCCAGATTAGATGAAGGTATGGTATGGTAGGAGAGACAGGATAATGCAGAAGGCAAAGTTGTTTCTGTATTGTTTAATCTGGGAAGTGGGGTAAAATTGAGCCTATTGGTGGTCCTAAGTCACCATTGATTGTTTGCATCATTTCCTTCATATTGTTAGCATCAAACTGTGAACCACATGGCTCAAAACTACCTTTTAAAATTATATATTCTATACATCCTGCCAGAGAGACTCTAAGTCTAGAATATGAGTCAAAAGAAATAGCATTTGATGCAATTCTGAAAGATGTCAAACTTGGGGAAAACAGGCATCCAATGAGACCCTGAAATCCCCGGATGATGTTCCTGATCCTATGGTCATAGTTACTCCTAGACCCCTTTCCTATTAGTTAGGATCCTTTTTGGCCTATAAAAGATTTTGAGTATTGATATAACTTCTGATTATTTTTACATTTCTTTTTGATTATCACAAACTTGGCTAGAGGGTTTTTAAAAAATCACTAATTGAACTGTCCCTTTATGCAGATGAACCATCATCTGAATAACGAACACCATTTTCCTCTGAAGAATTATCTGAGAACATATTTGATAGGCAGAATTACATTTTACCCAGTACCTGAGATTGCTGTCGTAACTATAAGACATTTCTCAAAGATCTGGTGAGACAGATTTATTTTTTAACAAATCATTGGTAATGATAATACATTGTGCCATTTTTTCTTATCATTTTTCACTAACAGACTTCTTGATGTTGCTGTCAGAAAGAGACTTCGCATCCTCTTAAGAATGAAAACTTTATGGACATTTTATTGATTGCCTTCTATGATTTTTCTCTACTTAATATACAATCAACATGCTTTTAACATCTTCATTGAAAGTAAATGAGAGATTGAAAAACAGTCCACTGAACATTACTTTGTTTCTAAATGTGTTGTGGGTATTTATACATTGATAAAAGAGAACACTTTCAAATAACATAGATGACAATATAACCATTGGTTCTAAATAAAAGCTCTAAAAGTCCTACTACCCTTCTCTCCCTCTTTTCTTTCTTCTATGCTTCAGCAACTATTTATTAAGGGCCAACTCTGACTAGGTTGATCAGTGTACTTTGCTCTCAGGGGCATAAAAGTAAGTGGGAGAGACAGTTGTGAAACTATTAATTACAACAAATTTATGTGAAATTCTGGCTCTTGCCTTGTGGCAACTGGGTTTCTCTCACTGGTAATCTGAGTACCTGACACTTCATCCTGTGACCTTCGCTGTGTCTGTCTAACAAATCCCTGAACTGTGTGAAGTTAGAAACCACATTGATTGAACCTCCTACTAGTCACAAAGCCCTCTGCCATCACCTGGGGCCCTCAGGGTTAATACCTCCGTTTTGTGTTTCTTAAATGCATTTCTAAGGCAGCTCTTCCTAACCTTTTTCACTCTTCTTAATTGTTAAACCTCAACTCTGCACAATCTTCCAATTTCTTCTTTCATGAGAGGTCAAGGCCAGTATAATTTTTTCACTCAGAATTTCTCTGTATCCAGTCAAGGTTTATGTTCCAATATCTATTGGTTCTTGTCTCTTTCCTTAGAATAAGTATCACTTATTTCCTTTCTGAGGACTTGCTCTCTGGATTCCAGGTCCTCGGATCTTCTTTGGACATTTTTTACATAAGTCGTGTTCTCTCTCTCCCCTCAACCCCATTCTGATCTTTATCATCCTTTAATATTCCTCTGCCCAACACCTACACAGGGGCTAGAATTTCCTTCACACAAAAACAAGAGGCAAAGGCAAACAGCAACATCCAAATTATCCAAAGTCTGTGCTTTGAACTTATATTAAGCATGTGATCCAGTGAAAGACAAGCTTCTCTGGGAAACATTGAACTGAGAATGCTATGTTCCATTTTTTCAATCAAATATGAATTTCCCATTAAAATGGAAAAAATTGTACTTTTAGAAAGTTGAGTAGGAAAGCACTTTTGAAAACCCCTTCTGATTGTGTAAGTTGAGATCAATTTAATGAAATTCTCTGACTCTGAACTCACGTCTTTCTCATTTAGTGTCAACTGGAGAGTTTTTATTTACAGTAAGCTTTTTTTTCTCTCCAGTCAGTGACCTCTAAAAACTAATTTCCGAGGAGAGAGTTCATCAGATCAAGGGTGTTGAGATGCACAGTGGAGCAGTGGGCAGTGAGCATAATCTTGGAGGAGTAGCGATCAGTCATGGGGATGTGAGTGAGTACCAGATGTGGGTGATGAAGGAAGAGAAGCAGATCAACAGCAACCAAAAAATCCCCTAGATTTATTGATTCAGGAATGTGCAGCTGACCACCAAGGCTGAGTTATCATTTCTGGACTGTCCAACACAAGAATTGGAGATGCAGTGGAAAGCCAAGGTAAACAGTTATTAGCTAATCATTCACTAAAAATGGGTGTTTATTATGCTCCTATTTTTAACAGGCATTAAGTAGACAAAAAGGACCATTTAACTACAAAGAGGTGACTTTTGAAGTCATTGCAAGAACTTGCAAAGTCTCCAGCTTAACGTGAATGAAAATGTCCTATGCCACCCTGTTCATCTTAACAGCCTTGATCTAATGTTCTCCTCTGAAATTAGTTTTTAGAGAGCACAGCACTCCCAAATGCCATCCACTTTCCAGAGTGTGGGCTCCTTAGTGTATACTGTCCACTTTCTTTGGATTAGCTCTGCTGATGTGGTCCTCCTTATAACTTTGGACTTCCTCCTTTTTGGCTATTACATTGGAAACTTCAACCAGAGAAGTTCAACTCCTCTTTGGGAAATTTACCATGTATAATATCAACTGGCCTCTCCTATTACAAACTCACATCATTGTACTTCCATTTATCTAAACTCACTGCTTTCCTAATCAAAAATCCAAACCAGCTGTTTCAAAACTTCAGTTCTGTACATTCCAAACTTAGGGAAACTACTATTTCATAAATAAAGAGAACCTACAAATTCACAAAGGTTATTTTTACTTGGTTATTAAACTGTGTTTCCTTCTCACTTTTAACTCCACCTTTCACTTACAGCCATGTAAAGCTGTTTCCTAAAAGTTTAGGCAGGAAATGTATTTCATATTTTATAATATTAATTACTTTTAATTTACAATCAATCTCTCTCTCTCTCTCTCTCTCTCTCTCTCTCTCTCTCTCACACACACACACACACACACACACACACACACACACGCACACACACACCCTTCTGACATCTCCAGCCCTTTTGAACTTCACTCACTCCCACTTTCCTACAGTCATGGCTATAGCTTCTAAGCAAAAAGCTGGACAAGTTGTCTGACATGATTTGTCATTTCCATATAGGAAATAAATTTTAGATCTAAACTGGAGAAATTTCCAGTTCTTTTTATGGTTATATTTATAGCCAATCAAGATATCTGAAATTTAGCTAAGTCTGGAAAATCTGATATATGAAATAATTACATTTATAGCCCCTTCTTCTTTCTATAATATGTAATTTGGCCTTTGATTATATTCTGTTTTATGAGCTATTATCTAAAAATTTGCTCTCTGGGAAGGCAGGGGTCTTGCTTTATATTCCTTTGCATTCCTTTTAAAATTTTCCCGGATAGCTAGATGCATAATGCCAGTCATACGGTCTGTCTCCAGCATCAAATAAATTGTATTGTATGACTTATATATTAAATATACATATTAAATATAATGTGAAGTCTTGTTGTTTGCCAGGCATTTGTACTAGATTGTAAATGACTCTTTTCTCACACACTATCCTTTTAACTTTAAGCTCTATATTAGTTTTCTGTTGCTTCTGTAACAATTACTACAAACTTAGTGGCATAAAACAACACAAGTTTACTACCTTATAGCTCTGTGGGTCAGAGGTCCCACATGGGTCTCCCAGACTTAAAATCAATGTTTTGACAGGAAAGCATTCATTTCTGGAGACTCCAGTGGGGAATCTTCGTACTTGCCTTTTCCAGTTTCTAGGAATTCCCCACTTTCCTTGGCTTGTGGCCCCCTTTCTCCATTTCAAAGCAAGCAATGTTGCATCTCTCTGACCCTTATTCTTTAGTCACACCTCCCTCTTATTGATTATAACTGGGTGTTTCTCCACTTTAAAGAACTCATGTGAGGATGGTACAATATCTGTAAATCAATAAACGTGATACATCACATAAACAAATTGAAAGAAAAAAACCACATGGTCATATCAATTGATGCAGAAAAAGCATT
>NW_005361873.1:1428405-1446295 GCF_000412655.1 Myotis brandtii | reverse complement strand
GGGGGGTAAGAGATCAACCGAAGGACTTGTATGCATGCATATAAGCATAACCAATGGACATAAGACACTGGGGGGTAAGGGAGGCCAGGGGATTGTCAAGGGCGGGGGAAAAAAAAAAGGACACATATGTAATACCCTTTGTAATACTTTTACCAATAAAAAAAAAAACTCATGTGATTAGATTGACTCACTTGGATAGTCCAAGATAAACTCTCTACCTCAAGGTCCAGCCATTTGAATGAATTAACTGCAAGTGATTTCAGATGCAAATTATTCAGATCTGCAAAGTCCTATTTGCTATTTAAAAGAACATATTCATAGATTCTGCCATTTTTCTGCCTACGACAGCATCTTTACATTTACTGAACTCTTTGTAATTTCATTAGAATTAATAGTAATCCTAATAATTTTTCTTTTTTTTGTCAATTTTGATTTTCATCATGCTATAAAAATGTATAAATTCCAACACCTCCAGGCAGGCATATGTTTTCTAGTCCCCATGACAGTTCCCAATATGTTCTGTCTTTTTTTAAATTAAATTTATTGGGGTGACATTGGTCATGTTCTACTGTCTTATACACAACCTACTTTATTCCTGCAAACTAATTGCTGCCTTGTTTCTAAGGACATTTGAGTTTGTGACATCTAATCTAGTCAATGTACTAAGCAATGATGTTATCACTTAAAACAATACCTTGAGGTTTGTTGGCATAACTTCTGAATATTTCTAGTCACAGAGGTCTTATTATGTTATAAAACATATTATTCCATTTATGAACAACTCTTTGAAGATTCTATCTGTAGTTATACAGATTAGTCTAGATTTTTGTTTTTCATGGGACTCTTGAAAAATTACAGGTATCAAACCTCCTAATTCTTCTCTTTTCCATTATAATATTCCCTATTCAGTTAACCTTTTTCTTTTGATATAGTTTCCAAACATTTTAAGTTTTTCAATATCCTTACAATGTGCTGATGAGAAATAGTAATAATACTCCAGATGTGGTCTAATCAGCATTAATTACCATAGACCTATTTTTTTCTTGAATACACCAGAATTTTACTGACACAATTACAATCACCTCTACTCTATGACAGTTTATAAAAACACTTATGGCTCATACTGTACCTCCATTCAACTAAAACTTCAAGGTCTTTTTTTTGTTTAAGATCTTTTGTTTCATGAATGTCTGATATTCTAGTTCCCCTCAAGTTTTGGTTCAGTCTTCAGCAGCAAACACTAATTGAGCACTGGCTGCATGCATGGCATGGTGGTTAGTGCTAGAGGGTATAAAAAAGAATACAATCCAATGGAGGAGCTCATAGGTCCATGAAGGAGAGAGAGACATATTTTTTGGTCCAGAGGGAGAAATGTAGCATGCGAAATATCTGTAAGGTAGACTTCTGGCCAATTAAAAAGGATCAAGTAGTTACCAATGTACTAAGGACTTTAAGTAGAAATGGTCAGTCATTGAATATTTAGGTTTGGAGGTGAGAGGGATCTGGGCTAACACTAAAGATTGGAGGTATAGACTTGTTATTTTACATCTACTTATTCATTGTTTCTTTTTTTGCTCTGGGGGCGTGAACCTTTCCCACTTGGATACAGCCAGGTTTAGACTGCCAATCACTGTGTTCTATTCTTGTCTTTCCTACCCATGGGCTTGGCATGTGTCCCAGCCAGACCAATATGACGCTTGCTCTCTGGAATTTCAGTCTTGACCAAGTTGCTTAAACAACTGGCAGCCAGTTCATGCAAGTGGCTGGGCCCTGATGAGACTGCGCTTCAGTTCTTACAGCCTGGGTGGTGCAATCCAGTTAGATCTCTGTCTTTTTAAGCCCAATTCTCCAGCTTTCCTTTTAAATATGTGAATTACTTCTGATCCTTACCACAAATTTCTTTTCAGTTTAAGTTGTCAAACCCAGTTTCCATACTCTGTAACCATAAAATTCAATTATATAACTTACTATATAGGGATGAATTAGCTTAATTTAGTGGTTAATGCTATAGAACTAGATAGGAAAGTCTAAAGAGCACGAACTCTGGAATCAGTTTCCTGGGGTGAAATGCTAGCTCTTTCACTAATCACTTCAGTAAACGTAAGCAAAGTACTTTATTTCTTTGAACCTCAGTTTTCATATCTATATAATGGCATTTCCAATAACACCACCTCCCTAATGGGTGGTTTTAAACATGAAGGGAGAGAACACACATGAAACACTTAGCATAGTGTCTGGCACATACAAAGTGCTCAATAAATGTTAACGTGGGTAGGGATTAAATGTAGCAAGAGATAGTGAGGAAATTAGTATGAAAAGATAAGAGTAGGGAGAGAAAAGATAGAAAAGAGTGAAGTTATGTAGTCAGAGGGGGAGATCATTTCAGTTAGAATAGGGGCAAATGCTGCAAAGAGATCAAATAAGTAAAGGGCTAAAAATGACAATTTTCAGCAATAACAAAACAAATGACACCATTCAAATATGGGTAAAGGGCTTAAATAGACATTTCTCTAAAGAAGGTACACAAATGGCCAATGAGCACATGAAAGCATGCTCATCACTTGCCATTAGAGAAATGCAAATCAAAACAACAAGAGATAACATTTCACACCCACTAGGGTGGCTACTATCCATAAAAATAGAAAATAAAAAATATGGGATAGGATGTGGAGAAACTGAAACTTGTATGCATTGGTTGTCAGAATTAAATAGCACAGCCGCTGTGGAAAACAATTTGGCAGTTCCTTACGATTCAGCAATTTCACTTATGGTATATACCCAAAAGAACTGAAAGCAGAACGAAACAGGTACTTGTAAACCGATGTTCATAGCAGCAGTATTCACAATAGGCAAAAGGTGTAAACAACTTAAATGTCCATCAATTGGCAAATGGGTAAACAAAATGTGGTCTATACATATTATATACTATCCATCCTTGGAAAGAAATGACATTCTGATACATTCTACAACATGATGTGACTTGCAGATATTATGCTAAGTGAAATAAGCCAGACACAAAAGGACGAATATCACATGACTTATGTGAGGTATCCAGAATAGGCAAATCATAGAGACAGAAAGTAGGATAGCAGTTACCAGGTGCTGAGGGCAGAGGGGAAAGAGGAGTTCTTGTATAATGGATACAGACTTTTTGTGATGATGAAAAATTTCTTGAAATGAATAGTGGTGATGCTTGCCTAACTTTGTGAATGTACTTAATGCCACAGAATTGAACACAAATGTGATTAAACAGTAACTTTCGTGTTACATATATTTATACAATAAAAATACACACAAAATATCATGGTGCATTTAGATGTTTCAGGTGACCTTTTCTAGTCAATTTAAGAATGTAATGGCAAGAATCAATAGTTTACAGTGTGCTATGGGAAAAATGTGAAGCAAGGAATTAGAGTCATCAAGAATAATCTCCTCCAAAGAAGTCTGATTATAAAGAGTAGGTAGGGTGATGGCTACAGGGATAGCGCAGTGTCAAGATAGAGTTTCTTGTGAATATCTCCCAGAAGAGATAACATTTGGATTGAATTTCTTTCCTCCTCCTCCTCCTCCTCCCTCTTCTTCTTCTTTTTGGTGTTGAGTTGTATAGGTTCTTTATAAATTTTGGATATTAACCCCTTGTCAGATACATCATTGGTGAATATATTCTCCTATTCTCTTTTCATTTTGTTGATGGTTTCCTTTTCTGTGCAAAAACTTTTAGTTTGATGTAGTCACATTTGTTTACTTTTTTCTTCTGTTTCCCTTACCTGAGGAGATATATCAGAAAAAATATTGCTATAAAAATGTCTGAGATTTTACTGCCTATGCTTTCTTCTAGGATTTTTAGGGATTCAAGTATAACATTTAAGTCTTTAATTCATTTTTAGCTTATTCTTATATATTGTGTAAGGAGGTTGTCTAGTTTCATTTTATGCACCCATCTGTCCAATATTCTGTTAAATAAAGAGATAGTCTATTTATTGAATAGACTATCTCTAGCCCATTGTATGTTCTTTCATCTTTAGTCAAATATTAATTTATCATAAAGGCATGAGTTCATTTCTGTGCTCTCTATTTTGTTCCATCGATCTATATACCTGTTTTTATGCCAGTACCATGCTGTTTTGATTTCTATGGCCTTGCAATAATGTTTGATATCAGATAGTGTGGTTCCTCCAACTTTGTTCTTCTTTCTCAAGATTGCTGTGGCTATTTGGGGTCTTTTGTGGTTCCATATAAATTTTTGGAATATTTGTTCCAGTTCTGTGAAATATGCCACTGGTATCTTGATTGGAATTGCATTTAACCTATAGATTGCTTTGAGTAGTATATGCATTGTAATTATGTTAATTCTTTCTATTTATGAGAACAGTATGTGTGTCAACTTATTTATATCTTCTTCAATTTCTTTCTTCAGTGTCTTATAATTTACTGAGTACAGGTCTTTTACATCCTTGGTTGAATTTATTCCTAAGAATTTTACTTTTTTATGCATTTGTAAATGGAATTGTTTCCTTAGTTTTCCCTTCTGACAGTTCATTATTGTTGTGTATAAATGCAACTGATTTCTAGACATTTATTTTGTATCCTGCTACTTTACTGAATTCGTTTATCAGTTCTAGTTTTTTTTTTTATCTTTAGGGTTCTCTCTCTATAGGTATCATGTCATGTGCAAATGACAGTTTTACTTTTTCCCTTCCCAATTTGGATGCTTTTTATTTTTTCTTCTTGTCTGATTGCTGTGGCCAGGACTTTTAGTAATATGTTGAATAAGAATGGTGAAAACAGACATTCCTGTCTTGTTCCTGATCTTAAGGGGAACACTTGTAGTTTTTGCCCATTGAGTAAGATGTTGGTAGTGGGTTTGTTTTATATGGACTTTATTATGTTGAGGTATATTCCCCTGTTTCCACTTTGTTGAGAGTTTTTATTATAAACAAGAGGCCCAGTGCATGAAATTTGTGTACTGGTAGGGTCCCTAGTGGCTGCCAGTTGCCGGCTGGGTACTCCCTCCCTTCCCCTGGCCGGCCCTGCCCCCGGGTCGAACTCCCAGAGAACTCCCTGTCGAGGGGACAGTTTTCATACTACCCTTTTATTATATAGGATGGGTGCTGGATTTTATCAAATGTTTTTTTTTCTGCTTCTGTTGATATAATCATGTGGTTTTATCACATTTAATTGAGTTTAAGAAAAAACTCATGGAGCATGCTCAGTCTCTTAACTGCGCTCCACCCCCACCTACATTCTTTAGCTAAAGGTACCATACTTATTCCTGTGTCCCAAACAAGAAAGGCTATTTGAGTGGGTACATACCCCAGTCCTCCAATATAGTGCAGAGAAATGCTGGTAGAGTTGATTCAGAAACTGGAAGCTCTGTTTTGAGTGTTCATTTGAAAAGTATAAATACCAAAAGAAAAGTCTAATGGCTTTGCTACTGAGTTTTAGCAGAGTTGAAAATTTGCTGTAAGGAATCTGGAAGTGTGGTAACACTGGAAGGGAAAAATTCTTAAGATGCACAGGGCATCTGTTAGGGTGCTGACAGCTTTGGATTCTATCTTCAGTGCTACACTTCTAAGTTGTTAGTCAAAGAGAAAATAGGCAAGAGTTCAAATTGAGTCTTATCCTTGACTCTGATATTCAGAATATTTACTGGTATACTAAAATAAGAAAATAAAGTTATATTAATATACTGGTCATGATAGGCAATGAAGAATGTTTGAAAGTACAGGTTCTGGTCATCACCAAGCATTGTGATCTTTGACAAGTTGCTTACCCTCTCTCAAAACACTTCATTTTTTTCATCTGTATAGTGGTATACTAATACCTACATGATAGCTGCTGTGAGAGTGAAATTAATTATTATTAATTCTGTATAAAGAGATTAATGTATAACTTGATTCTTGAAAACAGGATATTTTCAGAGCACTCAATGTGGTAATTTTCATGAGGCTGGGGTAGGGTAATCATGTATAGAATGGGTAAAGATATTTTGCCACATTCACAGGGGAGACTGAAACATCCCTATAAAGTCCAAAAACTTTACAATAAATGAGGTCCCCCTGGCTTTGTCCTCCTCTTCTGTTGCCTATAAAGAAGACTGGAAAGTTATTAGCAAGCAATTGCTGAGCTCCTCTGGATTGATGAGTCAAAGGCAAGAGCAGAGAGCAAGCTGCTAAGCCTCTGTGACCCTGAGCTCTCCTTCCTCCCAGGTTGTGGCTGACTTTTACCCAGCTTTGCTTTATTTCACCATGGAGATAAATGTTCTCAAGAAGCAGGACTTGCTGGGCTTGTTTATTGCTGCAGTAACATCTGACAGGTGTTATGCAGCTGCCTTCTCTCCAGCTGCCCCCCTTGCCTCCTTTTCCTCTGAAAAAGCCTGGACAGTTACTCCAAGCCCCATTTCCACTGCAGATAGGGGAGATGTTTCACTCCTTGGTCCTTGGTTGCCAGCTGTGATACCATCACTTCCTAATGCAACACTGTTGTTCAGTGGTCATAACCTGAGCTTTGGTGTCAGACTCAATCAAGGTTTCCATCTTAGCTCTTGGTATCTAACTAACTTCTTCTCCATAAAACCAGCATAACAGCACCTCATGTTTGTGGAAACTAGAAGAGATATTAATTTTGAAGTAATATCTTCAAAACTAGCTTCTAAGATTATTGTTATTAAAAATGTTCCCTGGAACTTTGAAACTGCTTTTGGAATAACTCACTCTGGATTCCAAATAGCCCATGTAGGAGTATAAACTCTGAAAGCTACTGACTCAGGCTCCAGATTTATGTACATGCCTCTCGTCGTAGTCAAAATGCCTGGCCAAATAATTGATTGAATGACTCTGTATCAGTTCTCTTTTGCTGCATTACTATTGCTCGTGAATCTATGGGCTAGCTAGGCACTTTTGGGCCCTCCTAAACTGATCTCTGCTTAGTTCTGCTAAATTCACTAGTGCATCTTATGTCTGTTGTTGGGTTGGTTAGAAACAGGATGTTTTAAGAATGTCTCGCTCATATGTCTGGCTGTTAGATTGGTTGATATGGAAGACTGGCTGTGTTTTCTCAAATCCAGCAGGCTAGCCCAGACTTATTCTTATACCTGTAGGCAAATTCCAAGAAGATAGGGAAAACATTCAAGGGCTCTTAAAACCTAGCATGCTGTTACCTCTATGGTATTTTATTGGTCAAAGCAAGTCACAAAGGCAGCCAAAATGTAAGAGGTGGGAAAATATACTTCACCTAGTAAAGGGAGGATGTGCAAATGAACACATAGATACAGGGAGTTCTGAACATCTGGGGCCATTAGTCTATCAATTAGTCCTTAGCTCTGGGTTCCAACATCCTTGACTCAGTAACTGGTACACAAAGCTGATGAAATAACCCACCATATTCCACTCAAGAGGCTCAAATTATTGTGTGTGTTTTTTATGGTGTTTCAGCAATCATTTTCCTGGCCCCAGTGGAAAGAAAGATATACATAGTGTTCTGAACAGTGTCTGATCTTTCCTTTTTTTCTGCTCCTCCTTTCTTTCCACCCTCCCATCCTTACGGAATGTTCTTTGAACCTATTGATTTCTTCTACTCTGAAGAGTTTAAAGCAAATGTAGAAACTGGTAAGGCAAAAGTAGGGGATTAAAATCCTAACTTCTAAAAGTTCTCTGCTTGCTTCTGGAATCACTCCACAGCTAAAATAATGCATAGTTGTCACTCGATATTCAATTTTAAGAAACGAGTCTCTCTTTTTTCCTCACCTCTAATACCTGCTGCCAATATTTACTTTTCACTGTGGAGTGGTTGTTGCAAAATTTTCCCCACACTGAGTACTCTTTTAGTCTTTCTATAGCACGTAGGCACACCTTGGCCAGCACCTCAGGGATCACTTCCCAGAAGGCATTTTTGCACATGGTCTGTGGATATTACTTAGGTGTCTGAAAACAAAGAGCAGAGTCAGGAGGAGGACAAATGCAGAGCAAAGAATGGGAAGGAAATGCTGTGGCTTTCAGTCATGGGGAGTGATGTTCAAGGGACAGTGAAATGAAGGCAAAAGCATACACAGAGCTCCCCTGGAATGGCTGACTCCACCAAGTATGACTTTCATGGAATTAAGATTACAAAGAGACAAGAAAAGCCAGAAGCATGATTCCTACACCCACAGACTTTACAAACTGGTTGTAAAGACAGGCCCTGAGGGACTAACAGACAATGGCATAAGAAAAGAAATCATTAAGTACAAATTGGGAGGAAGGGACTATAAAAAAGGAAGAATTATAAGGATGTCCTGGAGTGACTAAGGAAGGCTGACAAACTCTGGCAAGCTAAAAATATAGGTCATTTTCTGAGATGACTCAGAATGGTTGAGTCTCAAACAGGGGACAAAGTAATCAAGGAGACTCTATGTGTTTCCTTATTTATTTATTTATTTATTTATTTATTTATTTATTTATTTTTACAGTTTTCTGATTCATAGATTGATTGAGCTCAGGATTGGAGCAGACCTTATATGTCATCTAGAAAAACTGCTTTCTCACCATCCAATGTTTGAAATGTTGATAGCCTTCTTCTACAAACCTTTCCTCAGCTCTTGACTAGGTTGGCAACACTCCAAACTTTATTCTCTAGAAAGTTGACTGTTTCTTTGTGTCTCTCTGGAGTAGGGAAACCTAAGGCTCCTTGCAAAGAGACAGTTCATTCCCTAATCAGCACAGACCCTTCACCTCTGCTTCAAAGCTTTCATTTCACTTTTGAATCAAAGAATGGCCTAACCATGGAATACAACCCTTCCCGTCCTTTTTTCCCCTGTCAAAGTGAAAAATAGCTGGGTGGGAACTCTAATTATGTGGAACATGCTGGCACTGTTTTCATATCCAAGAAAATCGGTGTAACCAGTATCCTTGAAGCAGATGAAGTGACGCCATGGTGACTAGAGAGACTTGCTGGTTGGCTTAGCCGTAGCAACAAAACCTAGCATTTGCAGTGTTTTATAACTTTAAGTAATGTTTACATATATTATTTCATTGAAATCTTGTTTAATTTAGTACTTTAGACCTGATAACTATTATCATTTGCTCTCATTTCTCAGATGAATAAATGGAGGCTTAGAGAAGCTAAGTTGACTTAAGCAGGTTAGTAATCAAGATCTAGAATCTAGATATTTCCCCCCTAACTCCCAGCTCAGTATTATTTCTACTATAATGTGGTAAATTTTTCTTATTAGTTCATCCTCTGATTTTAATATTTGGTAACATATTTTCTGTAAAAATGTCCCCAAATAAATAAATGTCATTGGTCTTTGTCTTTTTCATAAGTAAACTGAAAAAAGTCCAAAGATTTGTCCCACAAAGTCAACTATAACCTTGCCTTTGTGTATATTCTAGGTCCTTTTTGTCCACTGTGATCCATTCATAAATTTTAAGATGTACAAAATAGATCTATGGGAGGGAAAATATTTTAAAATTTAAGCAATTTTCTTCCTTTCTACTCTAAAAATATTGCCTGTTAATGCTGACAACATCCCAGTGAGGTAAAGAGGTCAGGAACACTATTATCTCTCTGTTTTTAAAAGTGAGTACACAGAGAGGAAATAACTTGCTCAAGGACATGGTGACTCAGTCAGTAGAGGAGCCAGGATGAAAACAGCCCTCATTTTTTACTTTCAATACACACCAAGACCATGATCCACATGGGTTATGGGATTATGGCCCTTCACAAACAAGCGCATATTAGTCAGACATGGAAATAATTATGTCCCTTTCACATTTTGAACAGAAAGTGAACTCTCAAAGATATTGGAAGAAGGGAAGTGAAATATTCCCTAAGACATTTTTTTATTACTTTTATTTTTAAGTCATAGATGGCTAGTCTGAAAATTGGGGGAAAAAACCCTTTCTTTGTCTTTTTTTCCCCTCAGGCCTGGCTTCATATAACACCCCCTACCACACCCCTGTGGGAAGAAGGATTACACTTTCCACTATTCCTAGGGTAGATTTTGTTCTTTTAAAGTAAACAAAGACTTGAAAGCTTTTTTTCTTCTAATATTAGCTTTGGTCTTGAACCAGAATTGATTTGGCATTGAGTAACCAGAAAGAACAAATCATATTTTCGATGAGCAGTAGAGAAGATTCTCTTTTGATAGAATCTTTAGAATCATCATCGTATGATGACACATAAGTGGGACTGATTTTGATGAAGAAAAATAATGACATGAGATAACCACTCATCACCTCCCTTAGCCAGAGCCCCCTACATGGCCAAGGGAGACAGCTGCCTACATTCTTATTTTCCCTAGATTATATGCCATGGGTCTGGTTGTACAATAACAAATTAACTTTTTTTTTTAACTTAAGGAAGGTTGCCTTTTTCAGTTCATACAAAGATGGTTCACAATGCCTAATGGAGGCCCTCATCTATCCTTCCTCTATTTCTCTGCTCCCAAATTAAATCTGTATTCTCATATGCTGCTAGCAAAGTTAGATTAAACAGCAAGTAACTTACTTGTTGAAATGACTGTTTGGTATTTGATACTTTTGCTGTAGCATGTATTTTTTTTAATAGATAATGTATCATCAAAGATGAAGCCCTCTTAATCTAGTGATCCAGAAAACATGATTATTGAGAGAAAATATGAATGGGCAAGTGGAGCTGTGAATTAGCCTGGCTTAGCCTTCTAGGACTGCCATATATAACAAAATACTACAGACTGGGTGGCTTAAATCACAGAAATTTGTTTCTCACAGTTCTAGAAGCTGGAAAATCCAAGGTCAAGGTGTCATCCTGGTAGGTTTCATTCTGAGCCCACTCATCTTGGCTTGTAGGCAGTCACCATCTCACTGTATGGTCACACAACCTCTTCTTATGTGCACACAAGGAGGGAGAGAGAGTAAGCAAGCTCTCTGGTAAATTTTTATAAGAATATGACTCTTATCAGATCAGAGGTCTATATTTATGATTTCATTTACTTACTTCCTTACACACCCCATCTCCACATATAGCTACACTGTGGGTTAAATCTTCAACATGTGAATTTTAGGGGACAAAAACATTCAGATCATAATGAGCCCCAAATACAGAAGTCTCATAAGAAATCTCCAAAGCATGATAAAAGTTTATTCCTAAATAACAGACAGAAGCTTCTCCTCACAACATAATGAAAAGAGAGTCTGCTTCAGACCATGCTATAGATGCAACAAGTATTGACAAATCAATGATAATTATTTAAGGAATATTTTTTATTACCCCAAATATAATGGTTTCCTCAAGTTATTGTAGAAATGTGTTTAATGGGGATGTCCCATAGTCTATGGTCCTGGCTAAGGCTGCAAGCAAAAGTAAATGGTGCCAAACATCTAAGCATTTTCGAGAGTGGTGCTACACTATCCATGCAGAACTTGCCAAGAGATGGTGAGAGAGGTTCTGCGGCTTATCATTCACATCCAGTTTAATCAAAAGAAAAGGTGTGAGATGGAGGTGAGAGAGAAGGGAAGGATTTCTTATAAGAAAGGTATAGTCTTGGTAGGAAGGTCTGTGCTTATCACCCCCACTCAAGCCCAAAGACTGGGTGCTTCAGGAGTACTACTATGGAGATTGTATGGAGGTTGTCTACAAAAAAGGCAGCAGTTCACTACCTGGATAAAGTAAGGTTTATGTTAGCCCCTTTTTGGGCTTATAAGTGGTCTTAAGAGAAAGCTCTTGAAAACTTTGGGAAGTATCTAATCTTGTGCCCCAGAATTTGGAGGTCTGGTGCTTGTCACTGGTTTGCAGTAGCCTATGGTCCAGAGGCGGGCTGCAGCTGCCCCTAATGGCAAAGCAAGGCAAAGGGCTGCATTGCAGATGGCATGTTACCCCAGAATGTTCCCACGAGCTAGGTAGATCTGATGAAAGTGGGCTGGGCTAGAGAGATCTTGAAAGAATGCTTTCCTAGAGCACTGCCAGGTGCAGGTTGCTGGGGGCAACCCTGGCAGGAAAAGTTTACACTATTCAGAGCAGGAGTAAGCAACAGCCAAAAAAAAATACAACAAAAAACAAAAAGCAAACAGTCTAAGAGTGCAGCCTGTGACCTGGAAGAGGACAGCATCTGAAGGACACTCTGAAAGATCTCATGAGAAAAAAAATTAGCATCTTGACATCTGCTTGAAACAATAGCACAGTCACCTCAGACCCCTCCTGTCTCTCCTCTTTCCCATCCAGGAGTTGCCAGAGGCAGCTAGCTAGTGAGTGGATATAAACTTGGAATGGTTTTCTTAATACCAGAAAATGGACTGCAAGTGAATGGAAAAGCTATGGGATCTGCCTGCAATATAACTCATGGGTGCAGAAGGGAGATCCAAGAGATAATTTGAAGGGCCGAGTTGAAGAAAAGTTGTTTTCTGTCAGAGCCCCACCAAGTCCAGACTATTCCATAAATTGGTAATACTTGAATTTGTTTGCGTCATAGGATATTTTCCTGGAAAGATTTTGTAAATAAAATTATATGAGAATCTTAACCATTTTTATAATTCTCTTAGAAATATTTTCAACTAAGTTGTTCTCATCTGAATATGTTTATTTGAAAACAAACTTTTGGAAAACATTACATTTCAGGAACTTTTTTTCATAGAGAAAAATCCATTCTCTCATTGAGAATTGGTTCTACTTGACAATGTCCAAAGCTGTCTTTTTGTATTAATTAGGTTGTCCAATAAACTAATTCTAAATAGAAAATGTACTACATCTCTTTGTGTGTATATATATATATATATTACATGTATATGTAAAAATGAGTGTATGTATGTAAGCTTGTATGCGTGTTTTGATGTGTATATGTGTTTTGACATGTCAACAACTTTAGGGCATTGTCCCCAGCTATTTATTTATTTATTTATTTATTTATTTTTTGTTTATTTATTTTTTGTTGGGTGCTGTACATGTGTCCCCAACTATTTAATCAAACACTAATAGGTGTTGCTATGAAGGGAGTTTGAAGATGTAATTAATGTCTATAATCAGTTGACTTTAACTCAGGGTGATTATCATGGACAATATGCCTGAAAGACCTTACGAGTAGGGTTGAGGCTTCCCTGAGGAAAAAAAAACTCTCTGTGGACAGCAACTTCAACTGGAGCCTGTGAGTTCCAGCCTCTCCAGGATCTTTCATGACGGCCAGACCTATAGATTTAGAACTTGCTCAGCCAGTCCCCACAGTAACATAAGCCAATTCTTTGTAATAAATCTCCTAATCAATAAGTGTGTCTGTGTTACCTTCTGAGGCAACATACACACACATACATACATACATACATACTGGTTCTACTTCTCTGATTGAATCCTGATGTATATATTACAACCAGAGAGTTGTATGAGTAATCTTACTCCCTAAATCAGCCTTCTTGGGGGTCTACCCAAGAAAAACACAACTTAAGGCCCGAAACCAAACCAAACCAAACCAAACCAAACCAAACCAAAAATCAGTGAAGATGAACTAATAGAGAGCTTATTATAATGAAAAATTATAATGTTGGTTTTAATAAACAACCCCATCAAGGTGGCAGTAATATCCGAGGACTTTAAAAGGCTAGCTAAAAAAAGAACTTCAGATTTTGTAGTCTGGCTTGCTGGAACATTTAAAAATTATAGATTTGGAAGTTAATATTATAAGCACAGTCTCCAGAGCCAGACTCTCTGGGCTTGCATTTCAGTTCCACTTCTTACTGGCAATGTGACCGTAAGCAAGTGAGCTCTCCATGCCTCTTCTATGAAATAGAGATAAACAATGGTATCTCATCCATGGGTCTGCTGTGAGGACTAAGCGAGTTAATATATGCAAAGCACTGAGGACAAAGGATGGTACATAGGAAGAACAAAATATTAGTGATTATTTTATTTTGTATTATTGTGTTTATTATCATAAATGTATTTAGCTTGAAAAATCACTTGAATCACAATAGGGTATTAGAACTGAAGACAAAGTTCCAGAGAACATCCAAATGAAAAACAAAAGAAATCTGCATATTTCAAAGGAGAAAGCTTGTATAATTTTAAGTGTTGAGCCTCTTCTTGTGAAACATCAAAAGCTTATTTTTTAAGATGTTGTCCTTTATTACTTTGGTATGCATCCTGTTGATTTAAAGGGCTTTGCCCTTTCTGTCTAAATTTTGTCAGGTGGAGGCTGCATCTTTTTTTGTTTGTTTTAACTTCTAAAATGTCCGGTAACCTTCAGGTGTAGCTGATAATGCCTGGCTTCCTACAGTATTCAAGCTGACTTCCAATCCTTTGTCCTCTGTATGGGTATCTACTGCAGTGACTGCATAGGGCTGCTATGGTTGAATTGTGTCCCCCCAAAAGATGTTGAAGTCCTAACTCCAAGGACCTGTGAATGTGACCTTATTTGGAAATAGGGTCTTTGCAGATGACCAAGTTAAGATGAAGTCATTCATGTCCTATAGAAAGGGAAAGTTTGGACAGATAGACATACACACAGTGAGTACCCCATGTGCAGATTGGAGTTATACTGCCACAAGCCAGGAAACTACCAGAAGCTAGGAGAGAGACCTGGAATGATCTGTCCCTAGTGTCTCCAGAAGAAGTGTGGCCCTGCCTACACCTTGATTTCGGACTTCTGGCTTCACATCTCTGAGACAATAAATATCTGTCTTTTACGTCAGTCAGTTTGTGGTACTTTGCTAAGCTGCCCTAGAAAACTAATACAGAGCCTTAACTTAGGGATCTATCCTTTTCATCGTCACTCCCTTGAGTACTCTGTATTGAAAGTTCTATATTAGATGATTTAAAAAAGAAGTTATGAAGGAGCACAAATTGTCTAAGCCACATACCTGAAGGAGTTTATTCCAGAAAGGGAAATTAAAGAAGGTGAGTCACTCAGACGAATAAATAGATTGAGCCTCTTGGCCTGTGACATCAGAAGTCAATGTGCCTCATCTGTATTTGATGTGTCTGGCCCAAGGAAGTTACCTGTAACTTATGTGATATAAATATAACACAACAGGGAAGTGTCTACTATTCACCCGTTTCTATTTTGTTAAATATTAGTACATTTAATGTACCAACATCTAAAGTAATAAAGAGCTATGAGTAAAAGTCTTCTGGGAAATTGGTAATGAAAATACTTTTGTGGGAGATACAGTAATTGCACCCACCCAAACCCAACTGCAAAATTCTCTTCATAGAGATCAGATAACTCAAAGGCTGTGCTGTTTGACACATACATATTTCCCCTTCTGTCATAATTGCCCCGCCAGCCATGTGGGTACTGTTTCTTTGCTTTGTTTTTCCCTCTGAGAGTAAGTTTTTCTGAGAGAGGAGGAGGAAAGACAGCAAAATTGTTATTTGCTTAAGTGTAGAAATGTCACCATGAATAAAGAAATAAAAAAATTGCTCCAATTCTGGTACAATCTGTAGTTGCAATTCCACAGCGTAGCTCAGTTTAACATAGCCGAAAGCAGCTTGATTAAATTACATATATCAGAGTGAAGATGCCCTTGGCCACAGAGATTCAACAGGAAAGGAATTTTATGACTGAATTAAAGCAAATCTGAATAGTGAGGAGGCCTGACTAAACCCTCTTTCACCATGCCATAAAAATCACTGTTTGGTGTTAGTTTCTGAACTAACAAGATGTGAGTCATGATTTAAAAAATGAATAAAGTCTCAAGAATATGGGCTTGCAAAATAATGTGCATCAATTCCCTTTAATAGAAAAATAGTTAGCTGATATACATTTAAGAGACTTATAAATGGGATGTAAAATTAAATACTAGTGCATACCTGGTATGTACTAGTATAAGGATGTTGCCAGGTCCTCTGAGGAACAAGCAAGGATAAGGAAGGCAACTACTCCCAAGAATCTGAGTGCTGGTACACGAAGTCAGGGCACATATAGTAAAGATGTACCTAAACAAAGGACTGGGTAATGTATAATCTGAGCCAAATGGATAATACAGCACCAAAAAAGCACAGGTTGCATTAATTCGACCATTTGTTCACTCATTCTTTCAGTTAATCAGCAAATATTTACTGAGTATCTATTATATGCCATGTTCTGGGCTGAGTGAGGAAAAATTGTACCTAATATTCACATAGTAGTGTAAGTTTACAGACCACAGCCACATCCATGATGTTACCTTCTCATTTGAGCTGCACTTTAACTTTATTTTACAGATGAGGAAACCAAGACCATGAACACTCAAATAACCAAACTAATTCAAAGAGAATTCGAGGTAGGCCTGAAGATTTTAATAGCAGATTTCACTGATGACTCAGATATCAGGTTTGGGTGCAGGAGAGTCGTATGAACTGAGATGAAGTTAGGTGAGTGAGTATGAATTTAGGGGAGATGGGGGGTTTTCTTTTAAGTCTCTTGAGTTTGAAACAATGTTCACATGAACCATCCACTGAGCCACTGCAGGTGTGGACCTGCATCTTCAGAGAAGAGTCAATGATAGCTAAATATTTGGGAGTTAACTTTATAGAAATGATAGTTGAAGTATTAATAAGAATTGATACATTTTCCAAAAGAGCAAGTATTAATAGTTGAGAAAAGGGCAAAGAAAACAATATTGTGAAAAGCTGACATTTTGGGGGGAAAGAATTGACAAGAGCAGTCACCAAAGAGATAAGCAGTAGGAAAAGTATCAGATAATGCTGCTTCATCCCAGGGGTTAACAGAATTACTTCAGGAGGAAATGATGAAAACCACAGGGAGTACAAGGAGAAAGGCCAGAAACAAGCGCCTTTGAAGATAGCAGTGAGGGGCTGATTTGTGGTTCTTGGGAATGCAGGTTCAGGAAGCAGCAGGAGTGGAAGCAGACTATGTTAAGAGATGGGTGAGTAGTGAGAAATGAAAGCAACAGAAATATTAAAAGTTTAAGTGTGAAAGCATTTAAGTGAGAAAAATTATTCAATGTAGTTTTTGAACTTTATCCAAAGAACCTAAAAATTAATATCTTGCTAATTAAGTGAAAGCAGTATTCTACTTTGTTGACTCTTTTTTTTTTTTGGTTGACTCTTTTAATTATTCTTATTGGAAGGTTGGCAGGTAATTTAGGGAATTGTCTAAAATCTGATTACTATTAGATCCAGAATTTAGTCATCATGATGGTAGAGTAAGGCATGGAAAGCAAAATCTAATCACGGGGATGTTCAGTACAGCATAGGGAATCTAGCCAATAATATTGTCATTACTATGTATGGTGTCAGATGGGTACTAGACTTATAGGGGGAATGTAACTTCCTAAGTCATATAAATGCTGCACACCTGAAACTAATATAATATTAATGTCAACTGTAATTGAAAAAATGTCAATTAAAAAAATCTAACAAAGGTTATGCTTAATGACAAGAAGAGAGAACAGAACTACTAGACTGTGCTCATCACCGCAGGGTGAGTGCCCTTGCTAGTCACCAGTTAGTCCCACTACCCAGGAAGCCTCAACACATGGTGGGTGCTTAGCATTGCTGAATGGAATATGAATGTGTTGATTGTAGAGATAATTTTTTTTTATTGTACATAATTTTTGGGAACTCATTAAGGAGCTACCTGGTGGCACCCAGCACTGCAGACATGAAGGCAATATTTTCGACCAGAAAGTCAACATTAATGACAGATGCAGAGCCTTCATATTTGATGGCTTTCTGCTATCTCTAACTTATCACCTTTTTGAAGGATTTTCATTTAAATATATGAATATAAATATATGCATAATACAAAGAGGTATGCATGTATAAATGAGTGCATATAGTGTATATAAACTTTTAGAATTGAGGGGTATCTATATTCTACATATGCCTATCCTATCTAATAAAAGAGAAACATGGTAATTAGCCGTACATCCGCTACCCTCCCATTGGCTTAATCAGGGAGATATGCAAATTAACTGCCAGCCAAGATGGCGGCCGGCAGCCAGGC
>NW_005361873.1:1418317-1426816 GCF_000412655.1 Myotis brandtii | reverse complement strand
GGGGTCCCAGACTGCGAGAGGGCACAGGACGGGCTGAGGGACCCCCCCTCCCCCCACCCCCCCAAGTGCACAAATTTTTGTGCACTGGGCCTCTAGTCTACACTAATAAAAGAGAAACATGCAAATTGTGTCACTCTGCTACGCCCACCAGCCAATCAGAGCGATTATGCAAATTAACCCAACAAAGATGGCGGTTAATTTGCATATGCAGGCACAGAGCGAAGACTGAAGGCTCTGGCTGAAGTGAAGACTGAAAACTGAAGACTGAAGAGGCTTGGCTTCTCTGCTGTGGCCGGACCAAAGGCCTGGGTCCTGGGTTCCATAGGAAAACCAGTGCCGGCAGCCATGGGAAGGAAGGGCTATTGTGCGAATCTTTGTGCAATGGGCCTCTAGTCTATATATAAAAGCCCAGTGACTGAACAATGGCGGAACAACCAGAACAACCGGTCGACCAGTTGCTATGATGCACACTGACCACCAGCGGGCAGATGCTCAACACAGGAGCTGCCCCCTGGTGGTCAGTGTGATCCCACAGTGTGAGTGCCACTTGGCTGACAGGGATGAACGGCACTCCCACAGTGGGCCTATCCCCGCAGGCCACGCCCACCAGTGCATGAATCTGTGCACCAGGCCTCTAGTATAGATATACTAGTATAGTTTTGTATTAGTGTTCTGTTTAACAGTAAATCATGATAATTTCCCCATAAAAGGATTCTAATAGCTAATAATTCTTTATGTGGATAAGTCATAATTCAAATGCTTCTTGGTTGTTTAGAAATTTATTTTATGAAAGATAACTGATATTTGTTGCAATTTTTTCATATTATATGACTTGTCTTTTAATCTTTTGGTATTGGAAGCCTTAATTTCTATTAAGTTGATCTGTTCCATTATGATTTTGTTCTTTGCTTTTTTGCCTATGATGTCTTTCACCTCAGATTCAGTTATTTATTCAGCTTTGGAAAGTTGAAATTTAATTAGAAAGGTGATTGTGTTTACTAAATCCTAGACTCAGGGAAATTATTATTTTTAATAAGAGTAATATAATTATCCCAGTCAGAAGGATATAACTTTAGTGAAGAGGAAAAATACAACTAAAAGGATAAAGTACCAAGTCCTACTAGTAAGATTTTTATGTTTCCTTCTTTGTTACTATACTTCTTTTTATTTTTCATTTTTTAAAAATTACAGTTGACATTCAATACTATTTTATACTAAAGGCCCGGTGCACAAAATTCGTGCCCTCGGGGGTGGGGGGTTCCTCAGCCTGGCCTGTGCCCTCTTGCTGTCCAGAAGTCCTCAGGGATGTCCGACTGACAGCTTAGGCCCACTCCACAGGAGCGGGCCTAAGCCGTCAGTCGGACATCCTTACTGCTCCTGTGCTCGCCAGCCGGGAGCCTGGCTCAGGGCTTCTGGCTGAGCGGCGCTCCCCCTGTGGGAGCACACTGACCACCAGGGGGCAGCTCCTGTGTTGAGCATCTGCCCGCTGGTGGTCAGTGTGCATCATAGCAACTGGTCGACCGGTTGTTCTGGTTGTTCCGCCATTGTTCAGTCACTGGGCTTTTATATATAGACTAGAGGCCCATTGCTAATATACTTTTTTTTAAAAATATATTTTATTGATTTTTTACAGAGAGGAAAGGAGAGAGACAGAGAGTCAGAAACATCGATGAGAGAGAAACATTGATCAGCTGCCTCCTGCACATCCCCCACTGGGGATGTGCCCGCAACCCTGGCACATGCCCTCGACCGGAATCGAACCCGGGACCCCTCAGTCCGCAGGCCGACGCTCTATCCACTGAGCCAAACCGGTTTCGGCTATACTAATATACTTATAAGTGCCTTACCCACTCCAAAATTCTGTGAATGTGTTTCTAAATTTTCTTCTAGTTCTTTTATAGTTTCACCTCTTACACTTTAACCATTTGGAGTGTTAACTTTGCTATATGCTGAGATATAATTTATTTTGTTTCAAAATGAGCCTGATTCTCAACACTCTGTTGACAAATTATCCCTTTCCCACTATCTGAGATGGTGTTTGCTAATGTTCCGTTCATATTTAGTTAGGATTCCCTCCCTCCTCACCTCCCCCCACCACCCAGTATTTTAACCAAAATTGTGGGTAGCTTTTTCTCTTTACATCTTTATCTCTTATATTTTGTCAAAATTTTGATATTGGGAATGTACTGGTTTCATTAAATGTTTCAAAAATACAGTATTTCACACTTTTAAATACTCTAAAATGCTTTATAGAGCATGGAAAATATCCGTTCCCTGACACTTGAAGGATCTCACTTATACAACCATTGAATTCTAGAGCCTTCCTTAAGATAATTCTTCTAATTTTAAAAGTAATGTAAATCGCTATGGAGCTATTAAGATATTTTATTCCTATTGAGTCATCTTGATCATATATATTTTATTGTAGACTGTGCATTACATGAAATGTTTAGAATTTTTGTTTCAAAAATATTTGTATAAAAATTTGTATAGAATATTTATATAAGGTATTCTCATAATTCTAAATGTTCTCATTTTTTATTATATTTGTTTTAACATTACTAATTATGTTTGTTTTTTATCTTTTGCTAAATATATCAAATGGTACTATTTTTACAAAGAACCAACATTTGAATTTTAAAATCAATTTCTATTATTTTCCAAATTTATTCAATTATTTTAATTATTCTAAATTTTATTTCTTCCAAGTTTTCTAAGGTTCTGTTTTCCTTCTGACTTTTTAAGTTTAAATAATTGCCCTCATGAATAAATTTGGTCATATCCAAAGTTTCTATTTTTATTTTCATTCTCATTATTTTCTAAATCAGTGTTTTTCAAGTAATGTGTCTTGACACATTAACAAATGTCGATACATTAAACTATATAACAAGAATTTTGTTGGCTTCAGATAATTTATTGAAAGACTTTTCATTTTTTTTTTTTTTACACAATAAAGTAATCTGTGTAACATGAGATTTGTTGATCTTTATAACTTGGATACTTAAAAGATCTCATGGTAAACTGCACCTAAGTTATTTTTAAAAGATAACTTTTTAAACTTGCATTTATGTCAGTTTGTAAGGAATTTATAATTGAATTTGAAACAACCTAAAATACTTGTCTTAACTTGGGGGCTTCTACTTTTTTATTTTTATATGATATATTTGATGTTTTCTGTCTTGTGTTAAGTTTTTGTTATGTTCCTATAGTTTTTTTAATGCAACCATTCTCTTTTCCTGGGTTTTAGTATTTTAAACTAGTTTTTATATTGTTGTAAAATTTAAAATATAGTGATTTTGAAGATTTACATTGTGTTTTACATTTGACTTGTGGCTATGATTGTATTTACTAAAAAATATGGCCCAGGTTTTCTTTTCTAATTTTCAAAATCTAGTGCAATTGCATCTTCTGAGTCATTTTTTCCATGTTAGGCGAGGAATTTAGCATGCTTTTAATCATCTTCCCTTTTAATGTAATTTGTGTTTTATTGTCTCATTGTTGTAATTTCATTATTTTTTATATTATACATCTTTTATTTCAAGATTCTTTTCTTACTTATTTTTTAATAACCATTTAAACTCAATTTAATTTTTAGTTGGTTTCAATATCAACTGTTAATCTTTCTTTTTTTCTTACCATGATTTCCTTACTTTTGATTTTTAAATTTAGATTTAGCTCTCAGTAGAAGCATCTCTTCAAGTGATTTTTTTCAAGATTGTGGATGATACATTTTTCTCAATATGCCTGTATTTACCATAACTTTCTATTTCCTTCATGCCTGAATGACAAGTTGGCTTAACATAACTTTAGTTCACCAATTTTTTTCCTTCTAAATTCTGTGGTTTATTTGTTCATTGCCTTTTGGCCTTTCCCATTGCAAAAGAATAGTCTGAAGCCAATCCAAGTTTGATTTCTCTGTTAGTAATATGTTGTCTGGAGGATTTCTTGTTAGATGGTTTTGTTTATTCTTGTAAGTCCAAAATTTTGTCACTATTTGGTTTATTTTCAATATTTTACTCTAGGCCCATTTCAACTTAAGAGTTATCTTGGACAATTGTGTCCATATTTATCTCATCATAAAGTGCTGTTGATTTATTACCTCCTAATTATCTCTGAAATCTTTCTTACTCTCCTCTGCTACACTCAAAGTCAAGACACTGTTATGTGTTACTTCTTACCATAAGAGCCCCTGGCTTACTTCTTTACAAACCTACACACTGTAGCTAGATAAATTGGTTTTTCCTAAATTCAGATTTGTTCACCTCATAAATCTGCTTGAATTAGCATACATCTAACATGGATTTATCACAGAATATTTCAAATTGCAGGTGGGAATCCACTGATGAATCATGAAATTAATTTGTTAGATCATAAAAGCATAAAAATCATTATATACATGAAATATACATATGTAAATGTATGTATATATACACATATATAAAATATATATAATGCCATAAGTCTAAACAAAAGATTTCACAAACTATTACCTACTTTTTTTATGAGAAAAATATTCTAATTTGTCCTATTTGCATTGTGTTCTATTTCATGTTTTTTAATGCTTTCGTGATCTAGCAAATTGATTTCTATATACGTACATATGGGTATGTGTACTGGATTATGATGTAAAAGTATCTCTTACTGAATATCTTGGTAAAAAAGTGATTGAAGTATCTGACCTACAGTGCCCTAGATGGTCTAGTCCTACCTACCTCCTCACTGTCTTCTCATACATGTTTCTCCCGACTCTCAGCCCCAGTCTGACTGGCCTTCTTATAGTTCTTCGGTCATGCTATGCTCCCTTTTGCTAAAGAACTTTTCATATATTATACTCTCTCTGCCTGAGAATCTCCAGTTTCTTGCTTAATTTCCACTGTCTCTCAGACCTCTTATGAAATATAACTTCCTTAAGAAAACTTTTTCTGACCTCCTAACTGGGTAAAATCATCCACTTTTTTGTCCTGGTTGTAATTTTATATTTCTTCATGTGGTTATTTGTCTGTCTCTCCAATTACCTACAAAGGCAAGGATATAGCGGATGCTTCTTTTTGCTCTTTTTTGATACTCTGTATACTTTGTAGAATGAAACCCAAATAATTATTTGCATATATATATAACAGGTGGTTGTATATTCACACATGGTTTTGTTTTAGTTTGGGAAGATTGTTTTTCACTGTAATTTTGGTTATTGCTTTGTTTCTAATTTCTTCTTTCTTCCTACTCTTGTACCTTCCTAATGAAGATTTAGATTCTTATAGTAGATACATTTTTTCTCTTTTCATATTGACTCAATATTTTAATAGTTACTCTTCTCCTCTGCATTCTGAAATAGCTTCTCAAATCTATTCCCCTCAATTACTGGATTTAAACTGTGTAAATTCTGTGTTTTTTTCCTGCCTCTACTTTTTATTCATTTCCTATTTTCTTACTTGAACATGTTATAGCCTTACCTTATTCTTTTATCTTGTTACTAGAGACCTGGTGCACGAATTCATGAATGGGTGGGGTCTGGCCAATTGGGCCGGCCAGGGGAAGGGGATGCAGGAGGTTGGCTGGCCAGCCCCACCCCCGATCGGGGTGGGGGGCGATCAAGGACGGGGCTGACCGGGGGGAGGGGCTGCAGGTGGTTGGCAGGCCAGCCCCGCCCCCTGGTTGAACTCCTGGTCCAATTTCCAGTCTAGGAGACAATTTGCATATTAGGCTTTTATTATATAGGATATTTAAGTCTCAGTCTATTTAATACTTATTATTTTCTGCTTCTTTATCATATCAACCATATCTCCCTTCATCTTAATGAGGACTCCACACAATTTTCTAAAACTTTCTTCTGGTTTTATTATAACTTGGTTTCAAAAGTTTATGTATCCGTTTAGGACTCAGGAGGGTAAGATTGCATTCATTTGAGCTTCAAGGGTCTCTCTCTTTTTCCTTTTCTTATTCTCCTTCTTCCCCACCCCCCAATACCTCTGTTTTCCTAATACTGTTTGTGCTACTCACTGCCCACTTAAGAGTTGTAGGTTCTCAGATCTCTAGCAGTAGGACAATGTGACATGCAAAATGCCTAGCCTCAGAGCAGTCTCTAAAGAGGCTCGTTGGCATTAGATGGAACCTTTTTTCTTTCAGTCTATTTCTCTGATGCACATTATAATTTCTTAGTGTTTTTATAGACTTACTGGATGGGAGTATGGAAAGGAAATTGATATTTTGGGTGATTCAGAAATTTGGCTGAACATGGACAGAGAAGCCCTGCTCAGTTCTCAGGATGAAGGAGAGTGTACATCTCCAAGTTGGGGGACAGACAATGGTGTGTGTCAAAATCTCTTTTCTGTCTACTTCAAAGTTGGCAGGTTCATTCTGTTTAATAAAGTAAAACATGAATAGGTAAGTGCTTGTTTCTGAAATCAGCTCTATTGTTTTTGTAATTAGTTAAAACTATGTGAAGGCAACAGGTTAACTAGCAATCTCAGTTTTTGTTGTTTTCTTTTTTATGTGTTTTCATTTACCTTACATGATGAAATTAAAATTATGATATTGGATTTTCACAGATTGACTACTCTTTCATAGAAATTTTATAGATTGTCTATTCTTAAATTTGAGCAATAAAGAAATTTACTTTTTGGTATCAGGCAGGAAATTATACTTACAGTCTCCTTAGAATTAACTGTTTAAATTAGCTTGGGAATACTTTGTTTACCCATGTGGGACAGACAGTAAACAAGTCTATACCATAAGATCTTTATTTGGGGACATTTTTATTTTATGAAGTTGATCAGACACTATTGTTGTACATTCCCCCTACCCTGAACTGAGCAGGTTTCTTGAATCTACAAAATATAAAGAACTGTGAAGCCATACCAATGCTAATCATCCCCTTACTACTTTTATTTACCTGAATTCCTCAATGTGATTAAATTTTTGGTATTTAAAATTACTAAGTTGGCAGAAGGAAACTTTTGGAGGTGAAGAATATGCCAGTTACCTTGACTGGTGATAGTTTTCATGATATATGTACTTTTTAAATGTTAAACTGCATTCATTAAATATGTGCAGGTTTTTTTTTCTATATCAATTGCACCTCAATAAAGCTCTTGAAATAAATTAAATTTCAAGGTTGGTATACTAGTATTTCCCAAGAATCTTTGGGATCTGAACTAATGAGAGATTTTTATGTTTGTTTAGACATAAGCTATGTAGGTTCATTCTCTAGCTAATAATGATTGGGTATATGGGAACTTTTCTGTTTGGGTTTTCTTGTTGCTTGTCATGTTTGTGATCCTAATGCTCAGGCTTTCATATCCCAGGGTTGTTTGGTTTTCAGTGGATATTTATGCTTCTATCAGGTCTATTTTAAACATTTTACCAAGGGCAACAATTTCCCAAAGTATTTTTACTTATCATTGTCACTAGCTATTAAGCCTTCTGCTCAGACCCATCTTTCAGAAACAGATATGAACTTTATGAGTCACTGAGTGATTTAAGTAAAAATAAATTTAATAGCTTTAGGGGAGAAACTCAAAGGAAAAGGAGAGCTTGTGTTTTTTCATACAGGTATTGTTAAATCAAGATACAGGAGAACCGGAGATGGCAACCGGCAGGAAGGTAGGGAGGGAGAGAGTGTGAGAGCGTGAGGGAATGATAGAGGAGTGTGTGGACGTGTGTGGTGTGTGTGTGTATGAGCTAGGGACAGTGAGATTCTGAAGGTCTTCTAAGGGGCTGCTAAACCGGGCAGTCTTAGACGGCAGAGCCCTGCTCCCAGTGCCGACACTCCTGGGCGGTGAGGGCAGGCACAGAGACCACACCATCTTGAGAAACAGAGCTGCTTGAGTCTAGGATCCTAGCCTCAGCACCACCCAGTCTGGTCTCAAATGCAAACCAGGACCCTGCAGCCACTGGGGACAGAGACCTGCAACCACGCAACGAAGGTACATGCCCTTGACCGAAATCGAACCTGGGACCCTTCAGTCCGCAGGCTGACACTCTATCCACTGAGCCAAACTGGTTAGGGCTTGACTCTGTTTCTTATCACCTGCGCCTGGGATCCCTGATTCCCAGTGCATTTACACTAAGAGCCAGTGACTCCAATTCTTGGTGCATGCGCACATAGGGACCTTGATTCTCAATGCGAGGCTGTGCAAAGTAACAGAGACTCTGATACTGGATTCTTGGGGAACTCTGACTCCTGGCGCACACTAGGGGACTCTGATTTTCAACACACTCCAGGGGGGGTCTCTGTTTCAGTACGGTGCAGGAGGAGTCCCTGATTCTAAGTGCGCACACGAGGCCACACTGAGCGCTGGTAATGCTGACTCTGAGCAAGCCTGGTTCCCACCAAACCACGACAACTACACATATTAGTGTCAGAGCTCTTCAGTGACACTAGGGTGGTGCGAAGCTCCCACTACACATGACCCAGGTCCACGCAACTTGACGTTTGAACCTTCTGGAGATAGTCAGAATGGGGAGACGACACAATCCCCAGAGGAAAGAAAATGAGGAGTC
>NW_005361873.1:1380823-1408221 GCF_000412655.1 Myotis brandtii | reverse complement strand
GCTGCGGTAAAAAAGAAGGAACTCTTGCCATTTGCAACAGCATGGATGGAACTGGAGAGCATTATGCTAAGTGAAATAAGCCAGTCAGAGAAAGATAAATACCACATGATCTCACTCATTTGTGGAATATAGAGAACAACATAGACTGATGAACAGGGACAGATCCAGAGACAGAGAAACAGTGATCAGACTGTCAATCCCCAGAGGGAAAGTAGGGGATGGTGGGGGTAAGGGGAAGAGATCAACCAAAGGCTTGTATGCATACATATAAGCCAAACCAATGGACACAGACAACACGGGGATGAGAGTATGAGAAGGAGGGGGGGAGGTTGGGGTTAATGGGGGGATGAGGACACATTTGTAATACCTTAACCAATAAAGAAATTAAAGATTTAAAAAAAGAAAAAAGGAAAAAAAAGACATAGGAGAACCAATTTTATTTCCTCAGAATTGATATGGTCAACAGTAGTTCCGGCCTATCTTCTATCTGTGCATTTAAAAGAAACTACCCCCCAAGATGATGGTGAATAAAGTGCTGTCAATTCTTTTTTAGTTGTTATTAATCATTAGTGGTAGAAACTGTCATTCCACCCTAGCCAGTTTATCTCTGTTATAATGCTTGCCCTAATAAATATGTGGTGACATAGTTTCAGCAGTGTTGATGAAGTTCTGATTAGGTTTTAGAAGGAAATCATTTCATGTTATAGCACTTTTGGTGAGAATACTGTAATAGGCTGATTTTGAATATTTAATATGCTGAACCCTTAAATATATGTGAAATTACATTTAGATTAATACAGACATTGTATTTAACATTATAAGTTATGATAATGAATGAGTTTCACAACTTATGTTCCTTTTTCATCTGACACTACAGAGAAAGGCTTGGAGAGAATATGGGAAGAGTGATCAAATAAATTTAGATTTCATATAGATGAAAACTTGGATGAATCACTGACAAAGCTTTTAATACCTTTTAGAAATGTAATATTATCTAATGGATATTGGGCTAATATAATCTTCAGTTATCTATTAAATTGATTCCACACAAAAAATAATTGTATCTCATAACTCAGCACACACACACGGTGACTTATCACATTAATGTCTTCTGGAAATTAGATTGAGAAGCATATGATTTTATCAAAAAGATTCAGTAGCTTAAAAGCTTCCTTTTTGAGGTTAATTAAAATTTGGTGTGCCAAATTATAGTTTTTCTATTATCTTGAATTTTAAAGAGTCTGAGAGATTGGACATGGTAGAATTGTTTTTATGGACACTTCAGAGATTGAGATATTTTCATTTCTTTTCCATATTGCTATATTGTGAGAAACAATATTTAATCACTAAAAATATGTGACCAAGAATATAATCAGGCTTAAAGAATATCCATACTTCCTGGGGCTTGGATTATAAAGTCCTACAGTTGTTGAGTTATTGTTTGACTCATTATGATTTCTGAAGATTTTTTTTAGGAGCTGTTGATTTGGGCTGAGATAAAACATCATAGCAGTTATTTTATTAGGGGAATTAATGGGCTTCACATTTCATGGCATCTAAGCAACAGAAATATTTGAAAACTAGGGGCCCGGTGCACAAAAATTTGTGCACTCGGTGGGGGGGGAAGGGGGGGTCCCTCAGCCCGGCCTGTGCCCTCTCGCAGTCTGGGACCCCTCGGGAGATAACGACCTGCTGGCTTAGGCCTGCTCCCGGGTGGCAGAGGGCAGGAACAATCCCTAGGTGCAGCCCCTGGTCGGGCTCAGAGCAAGGCTGATTGGGGAGTTGGGGCGCTGCCCCCTGTCATGCACAGAGCAGGGCGGATTGGGAGGTTGCGATGCCACCCTCAGTCACGCTCAGGGTAGGGCTGATTGGGGGGTTGGGGCACCGCCCCCTATCACACTCAAGGCAGGGTCGATGGGGAGGTTGAGGGGCCACCCCCTGTGATGCACAGAGCAGGGCCAATCAGGGGGTTGGGGCACTGCCCCCTGTCACACACAGAGCAGGGCCCATCAGGGGGGTTGGGGCTCCGTACCCTGTCACGCACAGAGCAGGGCCAATCAGGGGGTTGGGGAGCTCCCCCCTGTCATGCACAGAGCAGGGCGGATTGGGAGGTTGCGATGCCACCCTCAGTCACGCTCAGGGTAGGGCTGATTGGGGGGTTGGGGCACCGCCCCCTATCACACTCAAGGCAGGGTCGATGGGGAGGTTGAGGGGCCACCCCCTGTGATGCACAGAGCAGGGCCAATCAGGGGGTTGGGGAGCTCCCCCCTGTCATGCACAGAGCAGGGCGGATTGGGAGGTTGCGATGCCACCCTCAGTCACGCTCAGGGTAGGGCTGATTGGGGGGTTGGGGCACCGCCCCCTATCACACTCAAGGCAGGGTCGATGGGGAGGTTGAGGGGCCACCCCCTGTGATGCACAGAGCAGGGCCAATCAGGGGGTTGGGGCACTGCCCCCTGTCACACACAGAGCAGGGCCCATCAGGGGGGTTGGGGCTCCGTACCCTGTCACGCACAGAGCAGGGCCAATCAGGGGGTTGGGGAGCTCCCCCCTGTCATGCACAGAGCAGGGCGGATTGGGAGGTTGCGATGCCACCCTCAGTCACGCTCAGGGTAGGGCTGATTGGGGGGTTGGGGCACCGCCCCCTATCACACTCAAGGCAGGGTCGATGGGGAGGTTGAGGGGCCACCCCCTGTGATGCACAGAGCAGGGCCAATCAGGGGGTTGGGGAGCTCCCCCCTGTCATGCACGGGGAACGTTGGCTTCCTCCTTCAATGAAGGAAGCAAGCCTCATGTTCGCTTTAAGCTGCCTGGCTGCCGGCCGCCATCTTGGCTGTCAGTTAATTTACATATCTCCCTGATTAGCCAATGGGAAGGGTAGCGGTCGTATGCCAATTACCATGTTTCTCTTTTATTAGTGTAGATGAGTTAGCTTAGGCATCAATTGTTTATAATCTGTACATGGGGAGAGAGAATGAAAGTCTATGTGAAGTAGAGAATAACCAATCAGAAAGAAGCTTGATTTAAAAAAAAATAAGAGAGAGAAACCAAGATGGCGGCATAGGTAAACACCGGAAATTGCTGCCTCACACAACAACTTCTAAAATACAACTAAAAGACAAAATGGACCTCACACAGAACCACACGAAGGCTGGCTGAGTGGAAATTCTACAACTAGAAGGAAAGAGAAAAGCACACTGAGACTCAGAGGAGGTGCGGAAGTAAAGTGCAGAGGTACTGAGGCACACGTGGAAAGGGCTGGCAACTGAGGACACGGTTGTCTTTTTCAATCGGGAGGTAGTCTCAAGCTCCCGACTGCTCTGAACTCCAGTTCCGGGCAAGTCTCTGGGGACCCAGACTCATATGGGGAGAAACTGGGCTGTCTGGCATTGGTCGGAACTTGAGGGTGGTTTTCTCTGGGAATCAGCCATAGCTGCTTGCTCCGCCCTGTTGATTCCGAGACCCCGCCCCATCCAGGCTGCTGCAAAGCCTTTTGCATATGAATGCCCGGGTCCTTTACAATCTGACAACTACCTAACAAATTGCAGCTGGGCCAGACAGACCCAGAACTTCCAAGAGAAGGCCCAAGGCCCCACAGCAGCTTGCATTGCTTCTCAGCTGGGCCTCATCTGGGCACCCCCAAACCCCCAAAAAAGGAAGGGGAATCTGCATATCTCTTCATAGCTCCTGCTGGGTAACCTCAGGAAGAGGCTTAATTAGCACCTCCTTAGATCCAAGAGCCAGTGTACCCAGTGGTCAGAGTGGGACCACCCAGATTACAACTCCTCAGATTCATAAGGAACACACTCAGGGGGCAGACTCAGTGAGCACCAAAGCCCCACTGAAGCAAGTCTTGCCCCAGAAGGGTGTCTTCAGCACAGAAGTTCTCCCACTGCAGACACAGCTGATTCTCACTGCCAATTGGCCTGGAGGTCAATTCCTCCCAGTGACACCTAAAACAATCAAGGCATAACTACAACAAGACTGTGCACAAAGCCCACAAGGGGGTGCACCAAGAGTGTCCACCTCAGGTAACTGGGGAGGCTGAGCCACTGGGCCCTGTAGGACACCTAGCACACAAAACCACTCTACCAACACAGGGAAGCAGACAAAATGCGAAGACAAAGAAACAGGTCACAAATGACAGAAATGGAGGACAGCAAACGACTGGATATAGAGTTCAAAACCACGGTTCTAAGATTTTTCAAGAATTTTATGGAAACCGCCGATAAATGTATTGAGATCCTTAAGAAATCTAGTGAGACCTTCGATGTTGTGATAAAGGACCAACTAGAAATTAAGCATACACTGACTGAAATAAAGAGTATTATACAGACTCCCAACAGCAGACCAGAGGATCGCAAGAATCAAGTCAAAGATTTGAAATACGAAGAAGCAAAAAATACCCAACCGGAAAAGCAAAATGAAAAAAGAATCCAAAAATACGAAGATAGTGTAAGGAGCCTCTGGGACAGCTTCAAACGTACCAACATCAGAATTATAGGGGTACCAGAAGAAGAGAGAGGGCAAGATATTGAAAACCTATTTGAAGAAATAATGACAGAAAACTTCCCCTACCTGGTGAAAGAAATAGACTTACAAGTCCAGGAAGTGCAGAGAACCCCAAACAAAAGGAATCCAAAGAGGACCACACCAAGACACATCATAATTAAAATGCCAAGAGCAAAAGACAAAGAGAGAATCTTAAAAGCAGCAAGAGAAAAAAAGTCAGTTACCTATAAGGGAGTACCCATACGACTGTCAGCTGATTTCTCAACAGAAACTATGCAGGCCAGAAGGGAGTGGCAAGAAATATTCAAAGTGATGAATAGCAAGAACCTACAACCAAGATTACTTTACCCAGCAAAGCTATCATTCAGAATTGAAGGTCAGATAAAGAGCTTCACAGATAAGAAAAAGCTAAAGGAGTTCATCACCACCAAACCAGTATTATATGAAATGCTGAAAGGTGTCCTTTAAGAAGAGGAGGAAGAAGAAAAAGGTAAAGATACAAATTATGAACAACATATACACGTCTATCAACAAGTGAATCTAAAAATCAAGTGAATAAATAATCTGATGAGCAGAATAAACTGGTGAATATAATAGAATCAGGGGCATAGAAAGGGAGTGGACTGACTATTCTCGGGGGGGAAAGGGGTGTGGTGGGGTGTGGGAAGAGACTGGACAAAAATCGTACACCTATGGATGAGGATTGTTGGGGGCGAGGTAAGGGCACAGGGTGTGGTGGGAACTGGGTGGAGGGGAGCTATGGGGGGAAAAAAGAGGAACAACTGTAATAATCTGAACAATAAAGATTTAAATAAAAAAATAAAAAAATAAGAAGCCTTAGCTGGTTTGGCTTAGTTACTTGAGCACTGTCCCATGCATTGAAGGGTTGCCAGTTGGATTCCAGGTCAGGGCATATTCCCAGAATGCAGACTCGATCCCCAGTGAGGGGCTGTGTGAAGGAAGCAGCTGATTGATGTTTCTCTCTCTCTCTCTCCCTCTCCCTTCCGCTTTCTCTAAAACGAATAAAAACATATTTTTAAAAATATCATAAGGAGAAATAGATTATCTTTGAAGTGCTGTCACATCAAAGTTCACAAATGGAGCAAAATGCCTAATACAGTGTGTGCTCAAAGTGAAATGGGACAGGACAACATAGTGTTTAAAAAGTTTGGTGAGCTATACTTATGTTACATCACTTTTCTGACTTAGATCTTACAATTCAATCAGTTTTATAAGACTTTTAAGAGTTTTATTTACTTAAAGATTTATGTATTTATGGATTATTCTTAGACATAAAAGGGATTGAGAATATACTCTGTAATATCCTTTATAGACATATGGGGCCTACAAGAATGAGGATGAGCATTTGGGGGGAACCTTATAAAGAGTATTTGAAATTATAACTAGGTGTTGGTTGTTACAGCTCAATGGTATGGAAATTGGGATAATCCAACAGACTTAGAGTAGCCTTCATCCTAAATATCATACTGAAGATCTAGCCAATTCTAGTAAAAAAATATTTTTTTTTTTTTGGAGAATAAATAGGAGAAAAGTGAGGAGTTCAAATGGTAATTGATTTTTTCAGAAGTGGCATTGTGTTGAAAGCCAGACAATTTTTTTCAGGTTTATCACAAAAGTTGACAATTATGAGAAGGACTCTAAATATATAAACAAGGATCCTATAGTATGCCTCATCTCAAATCTCATAGATTGAGGACCAGTGTTTGTTGCCCCTCTTCTAAGACTAGATTTGTAGAGCTGTAAGTCCATGGGCTATCCTTAAATGTAGCTTCCCACCCACATCCTCTAGTTGAATGAGAAGGCTCAGTGATATAAAAAATATTTGACTCACTAAGAGGCAAATAAAATAAACTGGATATCTGGGTCAAAAACAGTCAAAATGCCAAGGAGATTATGTAGCTGATGTCCTAAGGCAATTTGAGAAATTAATATAAATCTTCTAAAAAGGCACAAAGCGTAGACTTTCTCAACAAGTAGAACATTAGTGTCTAGATTTCAGGCTAGACAATCCATAGGCAGGAGGACACAGGTAGAACACTGGAGTTTTTCTTCCCCTTTAAACAAAATGTACCTGAACTTTGAACCAAAGTCCAGAACCTCCTTTATTTTACACCGGAAAGAAGCCAGGACCACTCACCATGAACAGATATAGCTGTAAATTTCTATTTCCTTGCTCCTCAAAAACTTTTGGGAATTAGCCCCTCTCAGTCCAGTAATGTTCAACTCAGTGCCCTGATATTAAAGACTTATGTTTTTCAATCCATCAAATTTATTTCGGCTGAGGATCAAAAAAAAGACTTTTGGCCAAGGGTGCAACTGAGTTTCTTTTTCCTACTCAGGGAATAAAAAGAAAGGTCTCTCCACTCAGCTTCAACAATCTCTCTTGGCTAATGAGCATAGCAGAGGCATGTCAGCCAGTAAATTTCACTCTGATGGGTTTTAGCAAACTTCCAAGTGAAAATGCAAAATACAGTAGCACCACTGGTGCTTGAGTTTATAACTGTAGTGGAAGAAATGGGAACAGTATGGCTTCTAATGTCAGAGGTGGGTCCCACTGATTGTTTACAGTGTTTTCTCTCTTTTGATGTAGCATTTATATGTAGTGAAATGCACAATTCTTAAGTACACATTCATGAATTTTGATAAATGCATACACTTGTATAACCCAATCCTCTTTATCATCATCCCAGAAACTTCTGGCATGTCACTTCCTAATTAGCTAATGCTCTAGTCCCCTCTTCAGAGGCAACTTTTTTTTTTTTTTATCACAAAAGAGTTTTGCTGATTCTGGAATTTCACATAGTTGCAATAATATTAAATGTATTCTTCTGTGTAAGCCTTTTGTTTTAGTTTGCTAGGGCAGCCATAAAAATTACCATAGACTGACGGTGTAAACAACAGAAATGTATTTTCTCAGTTTTGGAGACTGAAAGTCTAAGATCAAGGTGTCAGCAGATTTGTTTTTTTTCTGAGCCCTCTTTCCTTGTCTTGCAAATGACTACATTCTGTGTCCTCACATGGTTGTCTCTCTGTCACTGTTTTGTCTGTGTCTTATTATCGTCTTCTTATATGGACACCAGCATATTGCATTAAGTCCCGTCCATATGTCCTCATTTTACCTTATTTACCTTTTAAAGCCCTGTCTCCAAATACAGCCACATACTGAAGGTACTAGGGTTTAGGAATTCAATATATGAATTTGGGAGGGACACAATTCAGCCCATAATAGCTCCTTTTAATCATCAAAATGTTTCTGAGATTCGTCCATGTTATTTGTATCAGCAGCTCATTCTTTTTTATTCCTGGATAGTAACCATTTACATTCCTACTATCAATTTTTGTGAATTCTGGTAGTTCCAAATTCTTATTAACATTTGGTGTCATCAGTCTTTTAAGTTTTAGTCATTCAGGTTGGTGTGTAATAGTATCTCATTTTGGCTTTAATTTGCACTTCTACTTGATGTAGAGTATTTTTTTGCATGTGTTTATTGGCCATTTGTATGACAGACTATTTTAACTCACATTAAATAGAGAGCACCTGAGATCCCCAGGAAATATTTATGTAAAGCAAATATTCCCAATGTGTTCATCACCTGAAGTATGTAAAAACTTAGTTCTGATATTGCACCTGATATTTCTCACCTCTCTGATCATCCCATATGTGTCTTGAATAAAAACAGGTATAAATTATCTAAGAGCATGGCGTTGACTTTGAGAGTTCATCTAACTGGATTACTGCTTCATGGCTAGAAAAGTTGAGTGAAGCTGTGATTTAAACCAAGACTGTACTTTAACTCTGTCACTTCTTATAGGGTTGTATAGTGATTAAAATGAGATAGTGCTTATGAAGTGTTCTGCGTGACAACTGACATGTAGTAGATGTTCCTTTGATAATACCAGCTATTGTTAACTTTTTCTTTTGTTAGCAATTGACATGTAATAGGTATTCCATTGATGTTACCAGTTATTATTAACTTTATGCAATAGTTTTTATCCTGGTATTTGAGAAAAGCATGATTTGAATGTCTTCACTCAATTCACATCTAATTTATTTTAATTTTGGTCTCATGAAATGTGCTACATCCTAAAGCTATAATGATGTCCCAGACTTAATGGGTTATATAGATTTATAAGGAATAAATCAATTTAAATGTAATTTCAAATTATACTTACTGTTTGAAGCAAATATAAATGCTGTGGAGGCACATGCAGTTAGTCAACACAATTTGGTAGAATTAGGAAAGGCCATTTGTATGCCAGACTAATGCTGAAAAAGCCATTTCTATGCTGAATCTTGATGGAAAAGAAAGCATTATCTAACTAAAGGGACAGGGCGTGGGAAAAAATGAAAATGTCCCCAAGTACAGGGTATATTAAGACAGACTAAGAAATACTGGGAATTAAAAATAATTTAATACAGCTGGGTTGTGTACTATTGCCTGTTTTACTTCTCAATTGCTATGTAACTAACCACCAAACTTCATGGTTTAAATTTTAAACCTTACACAATAACAATATTTATTTTATGATGAATCTGCAGTCCAGTCAGGGCTTGGTGAGAATATTTGTGTCTGCTCCATTTACCATAACTTTGGCTCAAGCTTTGGAGTTGAGATCATATGAGGGTTTATTTACTCACATGTCTGATGCTTAGATTGGGAAGACACAAATTCTTGTGTCTGAAAACCTGGGGTTCTTTGGTATTCTTTATCTTCACATGGTTTCACCAGTATGGTAGCTGAGTTTCTTACTTGCTTACTCAGGTTCCAAATGCACAGGTCCTGAGAGACAGAGAGAGAGAGGGACAGAGGGTTAGGAGAGCCTAGGCTAAAGCTGTACTGACGTTATGACCTAGTATCAGAAGTCATGCAGACTCACTTCCACAGCATTTAATTTATTAGCAGTGAGTCACTGAGGCTGGGCGGTATTTAGGGGGAGGGCAATTAGACTTCACCCCTTGAGGGGGAGTGGTATGCTCTGGAACTGCATGTGGGACTAGAATTAATGCTGTGGAAAATTTACAGACTATAATCTGCCACAGTGTTTCTGTTTCTCTGTGTTTCATAGGGAAGGAGAGAAGTAAGAGCAAGGATTGGTGACAGAGAATTCTAGACACATAAGCAGTTATCAGACTATGGACCACCTTCCTAATGCCACGACCCTTTAATACAGTTCCTCATGTTGTGGTGACCCCCCAACCATAAAATTATTTTCGTTGCTACTTCATAACTGTAATTTTGCTACTGTTATGAATCGTAATGTAAATATCTGATATGCAGGATGTATTTTCAGGGGTCGCGACCCACAGGTTGAGAACCGCTGATTTAGACCATTCTAACAGAGTCAGACTGAGGAGACAGAGGAAAGTTAGATGGACAGGGATGAACCATGGGGGTGGGGGAGAAGAAATAAAACCAGGGAATCCAACTAGTCGGAGTTACTAAGACAATCCAGCTGGGTGGGGAAAGAGGTGCCCATAGTGGGAGACATAAACTTTAAAGTATATAGATATTACTAAGACAGGCAGCTTGTAGATAACCAATAAAAGGCAATGAGGCATATAAACCAATTCCAAGAATGTTATTACGGCAGAATTCTTTGAATGAACCAATCAGAAACTAGCAAGCATATATATACCAATAAAAGCCTAGGTGGTCCTTGCACCCAATGTCATCACAAGATGGTCACCACAAGATGGCCACCACAAGATGGCCACGCACACAGTGGAGGCGGGGCCCAGCAGCCACGTGGAGCGGTGAGGCCTGGGAGTCCCACGGCTCTGTGCGGCGCGGAGAAGGCTGGTCCCAGTGTCTCTGCCACCTCGTGTGGAGGAGGCAGATCCCGGCGAGGAGGCAGGTCGCAGTAGGGGAGGGCAGTGGGGGTGATCAGGCTGGCAGGCAGAAGTGGTTAGGGGCAATCAGGCCGGGCTGAGGGTTACCCCCTACCCCTGTGCATGAATTTCATGAACCGGGTCTCTAGTATACAAATAAACTGTGCCTCTCTCTCTCTCTCTCTCTCTCTCTCTCTCTCTCTTTCTCTCTCATTTTCTCGCCTGCACACAATGGGTTTCTGTTGTTCCTGTGGCAAGGGGAGCACATCCCCTGTGCCCACGTGATTTATGGCCATGTGGGATTCCACACATGAACCAATAGAATTTAATTTGCTTGGATTCTGAACTACGCCCGGCTACAACATGAAACTCCAGCTGCACCTTTTCCAGGACTTGCTTCTCTCAATAAATTCTGGTCCACAAACTGTTTTTGTACGCAGCTTCATTTTTTGATTTTGGGAGACAACAAACTTGGACTCAAACAGGCCACATTTTGGTTTCAAGACTATTTCATGAAGGGAATGTAGCATTTTGAAGGTTGTGTGTGTGACATAAATAAAGTTTTCTCAAACTTATGTGGGCTGTAGAGTGGAAGAAGCAAAAGTGGAAGCAGAATTTACAGCTAGGAAGCTGTTATAGTAATCCAGTCAAGAAGTGATCTGCTAAAGAATTTGGAGAGTGGTGGAAGATAGCTGTGAGATCTTTAGGAGGATGAATAATCAGTACTCAAAGATTAACTGGGGCCAGGAGTTATAAGCTTTCTGTCGTATGTAATTATGAGAGGTCATGTTGGAAAAATGATATGGTACCATTTACTAACATGAGGGACACAGGAGGAGGAGCAGATATGGGATGAGGTGAAGAGTAAAAGATAATTTAGTCTTAAACATGTTAGTGGGAAATTACTGTAGTGTGACCTTTTAATATACCTTAAGGTCATTAATAAAACATGTGAAGCCCAGCAATACAATAAAATTTGATAGTCATCAGTCTATCAGGAACAGAAGTCATTGAGGTCATTTAGAGTTTATCAAAAGTAAAAAGAAAAAAAAATCTAGGATAGGATCCTGAAAACATAACAAAACATAACAATTTAAGAATAACTGCAGCCACCTGAATCTCAAACTCTGCACATATCTTCCAAATACTATACAGATAAAGAAGATAAGTAAAACTACACAGACCCATGTGCATAACATCACTAGGAGACAAATATTGTAAATTTACTTACATAGAAGAAGAAAACAAACAAACAAATAGTTGCAAAGTCAACTTTAGAGCACATACCAAAGTAGAGAGACAGGTAGAATCTTAATGGAAAAGAGAAGACAATGCTAATCTAGTGGTGATATAATATATATATAGACACCTTGTGTATCAGAACACTAACTCATGAAAGTCAAAAGGTAGTGGCTCAAAAGTTCTAAGGTGAAAATCTTGATAGAGTCCCACTTGTGGAAAATTGAAAGAATTTTGTGATGAAGAATACAAGAGGAAGTAGGAAAATAAAGAACCAACTAAATAAAAGAGAGTGACCAAATAAAAAGACAAATCAATTTTCTTCATTAAATAAATTCCAGTTCATTATATGAACAGAAGAGGGTGCTCTTGAACTAAGAAAACTAGTAAACCACCAAACTCCTCACACCTGTTTACATAATTACTTTTCGTTAATCAAAGCAAATATAAGACATTTAAAGTAAATATAAAATAGCTGAAAACTACCAAAAAGACTACTATAAGAAGATGGAAAATATGAAAAAAAATTTATGTTTATGAAATTATTCTTTAAAAAAAAGATCATAAAGGGTAGGAGTATTGATTTAAATATCATTAAATCAACATTTTCATATATTAAAAACTCCACCCCAAATAGAAACTCAAAAATTCAGAAGAGGTGGCAGAAAAGAATGTTAGAATTAAGCAAACTCCAGAAAGAAAGAAAAGAAAAAGACAAAATCATCTCAGGAATGAAGAATAAACTACAAGGTGAATGAGAGAACAGAATCAATGGAAAACATAAGGTTATTGAGAAATAAAAAGTGAATAGAATAAAAATAAAATAGAGAGAAAAACAATCAAAGAAAGTGACAGCTATAGGAAATAGGCAAAGACAATCTCACATACATATAATTGGAGTCATTGAATAAGAAAAACAGTGATGGAATAGAAATGTTATCTAAAGTTATACTTCAAAAAGAATTTCCAAATGCTCAACTTAGCAGGGGTCCTCAAACTTTTTAAATAGGGGGCCAGTTCACTGTCCCTCAGACCATTGGAGGGCTGGACTATAGTTAAAAAAAAAAAAACTATGAACAAATTCCTATGCACACTGCACATATCTTATTTTGAAGTAAAAAAAATCAAAACGGGAACAAATACAATATTTGTACTTGCATGTGGCCCGCGGGCCGTAGTTTGAGGACCCCTGACTTAGAGACTCCTAGTAAAACTCTTAGACCTTAATGATAAAGACAAAAGAAAAAAAAAATCTTTGGGCCTCCAGGCAAAAAGACCAAATAACTTACAAGGGAATGATATCAAGTTAAAATCTGAGTTTGTAAAAGCAAGACAACTTTGGAGGAAACATTTTTTAAAAGCATTAACAAAGTGTGAGTCAAACATTTTATATCTAGACAAATTGTCCTTTAGCTACCAAGGCTATATTAAAATGGTTATGAAAGTGCGAGAACTCAAGAAGTGCTGTATTCACAAATATAACTAAAGGGTGAGGTTTATCCAACCTAAAGAAGACTGAAGAAACCCTAAAAAAATGACCTCATAGTATATATTGAATATATTTCTATGGAGATCTAAGATTAAAACAAAGGGTAGAGAGAGAATATGTAAGCATTATATGTTCTAATTAAATAGAAATAACCAACCCCTCACAAAGGTGATAGTGGAATCTGGGGGAGAAGGTAGAGTAGAAAAAACTCATCTCTGTAGAGATAATATGTGCAGTCAAAATATATTATTTAGAGTTGACAAACCTAATAGCAGGAGCCTCAGAAAGGGAAAAGTAGACTTAAAACAGAGACAGAAAAATATAACCATTAGAAGAAAAGCCAATCTTTTAAATACCAAAAGGAATAGTAAAAAGAAAAAGTAAAGAAATATTTCACAGAGAAAGAAACACAGTAAGTATAATTAATACTTATGGTATAACATATATTAAATTTGAGCCAGAATGTATGAAGTTGAAAAAACAAGGTGAACAAAGTTTAATAATATGGCAACATTTGTGAAAAAAAAATATTTTTTTTATACAAAGAGAAATGCAAGAAAGATGTACCAAATCCTAATGAAAATGGTTACCCATCAGTGGGTGGGTGGGAATGGGATGGGATGGATAGGGTGGAAGAAAGACTTCTTTGACTTCACTTTTTAATTGGTACCAAAGTTTGTACATATACAAAAAGTAAAACAACATTTTTTTAAAAATGAAGAAAATAAATCCTAAAATTGAATACAAGGAAAAAAAAACTAGCCTTTTTGTCAAAGTGATAATGTAATCATACACATAAAAATTGGTTCACTTTCAATGAGATATATTAGAAATACCGAAGTTCACATGGTAAAGTCATTATTGGTGATGATATTGTAGCAATCTAAAAATAATTTGTATATATTTTAAGATGAAACAAATGATTAAGTATATTGTTATTATTGTTAGGAATCAGAGTTCTCTGTACTAATATGAAATATAGAAAGACATTGTTGGAAATTGTGGAAAACATGAGGTCGATAAAGAAAGGTACAGATTTCTAATTGTGAAAGGCTTGAGTACATTTAATGCTGGTGGGGGGAAAACAGTGATGGGAAAGAATTAAAATATAATAAAAGGAGAATAATGGATAGAGTAAGTTCATGAGGGTGTGCGAATACTGGGCTCCTGCATTCAAGTGGATGCATTAACCTGAAATGGGAGAATGAATACCTCCTTTCCTGAGACAGAAGGGAAAGTGGAAAAGACAGGGATAAATACAAATAAACGTGTGGGTTTGTGGCAGAAAGCTCAACGAGTTTTTGAATAATGGCTTTTATTTTCTCTGTGAGGTGGGAGATGAGGTCATATGCTCAGAGTCACGGGGGTGATGTGGTGGGTTAACAGAGAAGATTTTAAATCCACTATGGAGAGATTTAATTGGATGAGCACGAAAGGATTGCCAGGCAGCACTGTAGATTTGGTTGGAGGCGAAGACCACTACTTTGCATTGGCACCAATGGGTGTGTTTTCAGGATTTTCTTCAGCTGTGTTCTTCAGTGTTAGAATATAGATAGGGTAGACACACAAATTGGTCCAGGATTGGGGTTTTGCTAGTCCGGACCAAGTGGAAGAACAGTGGGTTAATGTTACTGTATTGAGAATATTAGCCAGAAAATGGTGATGTACTTAGCAATGGATTCTTAGATGAATAGGGAAGGAGGTGAAGACAAGGTACAGATAGGGAGAAAGTGGAGTCATCAAGTGGTTGGAGAACTCAGTGAATAAAAAGAACATTTATTGAGGAATCACTAAATGAGAGAGTTGGAGGGGCAGGGTAATAAGTTGTGGTTAGAGAGTAAAATAGTTGAATTTAGGTTTTCATAGGTGGAGCAGTGATGCCACAGTCCAGGTTTGCCCATAACAGAGGGTGGCTGAAATAAAGTGGAGAAGAAGGTAACTGAAGATGAGAAGGTCAAGAAATTGTGAAACTTGCATATTGCACATTGTATGGACAGGATGTTGCCCGGAATGATGGCAGGAAGTGTCATGGAGAGGAAGTCCACAGTTATGTGCTAAAGTATTTAGTGAACATGAGGGGATTGTCTATAAAGTCCGAGGCATTCTGGGTACAAGGAGAGGCTGGAATATGGTATGGCTTGAAAACTTGGACCTCCAAGCAGAGGGGGATTTCACATGAGGATTGGTTGGAAGCAGCACTGGATGTGGAGGACCGGAGCTGTGTTTTTTCATTCTGAGATTCCAAGGGTGTAGAGAGCCACATTCTCCACTTTAGGAGACTTCTGGGGATGCAGTGAGTGTCCTAGGGTAGAGTGAGGCTTTAATTACAGCAAAAAGATGGAGTGAGTTTAGTGATAAGGCCAAGGATTGAGGGTTCCAGGAAGCATAATGAAAGTATTGAAAATGGCAGGATGGTTAGAGGTTGGGGTCAGAAGGAAGTCATAGGACACTGGCATATTGCTCATGTTTAATTGGTTGCTTCAGAGGAAAATTGGATAGGCCTCTTGGTGTTCTCCAACCACACATAACAACCACTTTAGAAGGAAAGGCAGACTAAGACCTGTAGACTTACTAGTGTAAGTGTTCAGTCATACCATATTGACATGCATCCTTTTACGATGAGTTTACTGCAAAATAAAATTTTATTTTCCCAATAAAACATTTAAAAATAGCAAATATTATAAAACCCACTTTGAACATTAAAATGGAATTCAGTGTAAAACACAAGCTGGTAATAGTTTGTAAAGTACTACCTATGGGCACATATGAGTTTATTTCAAAATTATCATTGCCAGTGAAATTAAATGGTCTCTAGCTTGAGAAAATTGATTTCCAGAAAGTGAATCATAAAGTCTGAACTCAATCTCTTAGTAACAAAAGGTCCCAGACCTCCTAGAAATCTATAAAGCTACAACTAGGAAGCTCAAAAGTAAATACGTCTCTTAGGAAATATGGCTATAGAGTTATAAAAAAATAGAAAAGTAATGAAGGCACTGAGAGAAAATTTCGAGGTAAAATAAACATTTCAATGATTTATTGGGCTGCATAGGCAGATAGGGAAAAAGGAAACCATATTCTGTGATACATACATAAATACGTATGTAACACATACAGTTGACCCTTGAACAACACAAGTTTGAACTGTGCTGCTCCACTTGTACATGGATTTCTTTTTCTATAAATATTGTGAATGGATTCTCTCTTCCTTGTTATTCATAATATTTTCTTTTCTCTAGCATATTTTATTGTAAGAATACAGTATATAACACATAACATAAAATATGTGTTAACTGACTGTTTATGCTATCAGTAAGGCTTCCTATTAACAGTAGGTCATTAGATATGTTTTTGTGGAGTCAAAAGTTATGTGCAGGTTTTTTACTGCATGGGGGCTTGACACCATTAACATTTGACTGTTGTTAAAGGGTCAACTGTATAACCAAGTATATACATAAACACACATGTACATATATGTCATATGCATATCCTACATATAAAAATAATTGTGTATATATGCATATGTACATATATGTATTATGTACTATATGTATATATAGATATCTGTTTTATGTATATCTCTAATAACTGTTTTAGAAAGACTAAACATTGACATAAGCACATGGCAGCCAAGCATCCTCTCAGAGATTAGAAAAAAGACAGTTCCTATTCTCTGACAGAGAATTTATTTAAAAGTTCTTTATGAACATTTAGCTTTAGCAACTTCTCTTTACATTACCAAAATATCAAATAATTGACACTTTTAAGAAGCTAAAGCTTTTTTCTTATAATATTGTGGGACAACATGAAACTTTTGTGCTCTTGAAAGTAGTTTTCTTTTTTAAAAAAATATATTTTATTGATTTTTTTTACAGAGAGGAAGGGAGAGGGATAGAGAGTTAGAAACATCGATCAGCTGCCTCCTGCACACTCCCTACTGGGGTTGTGCCCGCAACCAAGGTACATGCCCTTGACTGGAATCGAACCTGGGACTCTTGAGTCCGCAGGCTGACGCTCTATACACTGAGCCAGACCAGTTAGGGCGAAAGTAGTTTTCTTAGAGGATAAAAATTAAACCATAGGAATCCTATTATCTATTTACTAATTTAATATGTACATATAAAGATACAAAATTTTCAACTGCACATTTTTATAGTTCAGCTTAAAGAGAATCTCTTATCAAACACATTAGTACATGCTCTCTTTTTTCCCACCTCATGCTTTCTCTTTCAAGTGCCTACTCTGTAGAAAACACTGTTCTAGGAATAGCACGGGAATCCCATCTTGATGCTAATAGTTCAAGAAGGTGACCTCTGTCCTGAGTCCCAGACCCACATACAATTGTCCTTATAGACTTGCCCACTTGGAGGTTTCCCAACTCTTCAAAGTCATTCTGCCTAAGAATGAGCTCAGTGTTCTCTCTATATAACCCAGAGCCCCTTTTTACCAGTGAATCCTGATTCTCTCCTTGTACTCCTTTACCTGTGAAAACGCTTTCCAGGATGTACACTTGATCACAATGCTGCTGAAACTCTCCATGTCTCTCATGCATATAGCAGTATTTTACAAAAATCTCTTTCCTCCCCTTAAAATCCGCCCCCCCCCCGCAAAAAAGAGTGAAGATGAATGATTAAGCCTGTTGGAAAGGGAGCATAAGCTAAAATGATCATGGGCATGACATTTTTTCAAAATCTATGATTTCCCTTTATAATTCATAAAACTTCTGCATATTAATCTTCAACTCACCTTTACTGTTCCCTATGAAATGTTTTAATGGTTTTAGCTTTTAACATTTTCTCACCTATTGAGTAGAATTTTCCCTCCTAGATCCTTGAGTTCAATTTAATTACTAGGCAAATGGACACACATCTACTGGCTTCATGTACCCCTGACACACATGACCTAGGGGATAAAGCTCAGACCTCCCCGTAGAAAATTCATGCAGGGGCAGTATAAGCCTGGTAACCTGGGCTTGGAATTTAATTGCTTATTTGAATCCCAATTCTGTTATTTGTTAGTTGCATGATCTTGGGCAAGTTATTTAATCCCTTTGATTTTATAAAATAGGGATTATAATAGTATCTACTTTAGGATTGTTATTAGGTTTATAAATAAAGGACTCAGCCTGGTGTCTAGTCTATAGTAATTGCTCCAGATATATTCGTTCATTTCCTGTCAGAGTTCCAACAGACAACTTGCAATTTATTGTATATGCGATGATATTTCATGTCAATCTACCTTTGGTCTAGAATATTCTACTCCCATAATAATTATATTACTATGAAAGGAATGGGGGCAGAAACATGTTCTGATAACTTCCATAAAGGGGAAAAAATCCCCAACAATCCTGTACTTGTTGAAAACATGACAGATATAAAGTATTTAAAATTACTATGAGGATAGTGAAAGGTACATCATATTTGTTAATGTAACAGTGTAAACATCACCTATTCTTCATCAAAATAGAAAATAAAACTGTGAGAATTTTCTCTTCGAGAGTTTGAACAAGTGCCATGATCGCAGCATTTTACAATAGAGGTGGAGATGACAAATATCAGCTCATAGGCTGACCCACTCCCTTTGTTCTTCCCTACCTCCTCCAACCTTGTTCAGCTATTGAATTTCTGCTCTTTTCTTCCCATCCCTTTTCCATCTTTTTACTGTTGATTACCTACCTTGCTTCTTTTTTTTTTTTTTTGCTTTTGTTTCAAGCAGCTCAACTATTCATGCATCACCTGCTTCCTGGAGCCTTCACTGACTTTACAAGATAAGACTACATTGAAATAAATCACACATTAGGACCTGTCAGCCTGAGAAAAGTACTGCTTAGCTAAATAATGTTGGCATTTCCAAACTGTGAACCTCCATGCTCATGCTCCTTTGCACACCCGTTATGGAGACTGCATTCCAAATGCACACTAAATCGTGGGCCCTGTGTCCCTCAATCTCGGTAAATAATCACACATGAAGAAGCCAGTCTGGCAGGCCAAAGCTGATTTCATAATATATTCTAACTTTACTTTTATCTCTTAACCAAACAACAAAGAGGATTCAACTCCAACTTCACAACAACTCTACTCACTCCACGTTATAAACTCTTACATTCCAGAGTTGCTTATCATATGTACCAGCCTCCAAAATGCTCTCTTCAGCTTTAGTTCCATGGGACAGTTCTTTTTTATTTAAATCCTCACCCAAGGATATGTTTTTATTAATTTTAGAGAGACAGAGAGAGAAACATTGATTGGTTCCTCCTATACTCGCACCGACCAGGGATGGAACCTGCAACCCAGGTATGTGCCCTGACAGGAATTGAACTCCCAACCTTTTGGTATATGGGATGATGCTCCAACCAACTGAGCCACCTGGCTAGTATGGGACATTTCTTTTTATCTCACATATCATTCTTTATCTTTAAGTAGTCTGAGTTAGCCCCTTCAACCCTGCATTACCCTGCTAAAATTTCCTATCTCTTCATTTTTTCAATTTTGTATTACAAAAGGTCAACTAATCAAATTAGCAAATAATCTTTAAATTTTAGTTGTAAGGAAGATTCATGCAACTAGAGAAATTGTGAGTTGGAGGGGTATTAAAAATCCAGTCTCCACCAATACATTTATTTGTTTTTTTCCCTTCACTAGACTGGGAGCGTCTTGAGAACATGTCATATTTACCTCTGTGTCTGCACCACCCAACATAGGGCCTTGCACAGGATGACAATCAAAATTGTTGAATAAATAATGAAAATTATTATTTTTCTATAAAGGATTTTTCAAATAAAAAATTCATGAAAAAAATGAACCTGGTTTCATCTGTAACACAACCAAGAATACAAATCAGCTTTTAAGATGCTGTTGAGGTTGTAAGTTTCCTTATCCATAAATTGTTTGCTGTGATATTCATTGGCCAGAATGGTTTTAGGCAGTCTTATTCTCCATCTCTGTCTTGAAACCTGTATCTATGATATATGTCTGATCATATGTTACCATATGAAGACCCAAAAAAGGCTTTTTAATTGATGACTTGCCCAAGCTTTTCAAAAAATTTAAATTATGAGCTCAACTTTAGCTTCTTTTAAATTCTGAGTTTGATCAAGTTCAAAAAGTAGAAAAACCCTGTATGAAGCAGTCATCACTACAGACGTAGATGCAAAAGGACATGGTCAATTCCTGCTGTACACTTCCCACTCAGCTCTTCCTTCACCTCCTACTGCCTGAATAGACCTTCCCCCCCCACCCCTCCCCTGTCATTTTTGTGGCCACAGTTCCTTTAATATTTTATATTGGAGATCCTTGGGAGGAAATAAGCATATGATATTGTATAGTGAGAACATTACAGAAACATTTGATTATTTAACCAGGCCAAAGTTCCTTAGCCATCTTCAAACTGAGGCTTTATCTAGTGATTTAATTTAATTCAACAAACATATATGTATACAGTGCATTGATGAAATAGAAAAAAATGTGGGCTCCTCAAGGAGAGGGACTCTATTTGATTTCTCTTTATATTTTCAACCAATAGTCTAGTTCGTAGTCCACAGCTGCCACTCAATAAATGTTTGTCGAATGAAAGAGTAAATTAAACGTAACCTTACCCTCATGGAAAAGATAATATCATACAGAGTTGAACTTATATGCACAATAATAGATGTGGAGTTACAGTTTGATGGTAGTGAAGAGGAGGAGGAGGAGATTAATGGTCGGTATGAAAAATATTTAACTTCCCATATTATATGTTCAAGTTCAAGAGCAGCACTCATAAAATGAAAAGCCCTATAACATATTTATCTGCCAAAGTTTTGATTGCAGGTTTCTGTTCACAGAGGAAAACTAAAATTAGAAAGGAACTACATGGGTTTTGATATGAAGGAAGAATATAGTTTTTACAACATGCTTACGGGAAAAACCAAACCCAAAGGACAGACATAACCTCCATTCTGCTAAGGCACTGGGTGGAGGAAGTTTAACTAAATGAGGCTCTCATGCAGATTATAACGTAGTACAGAAAAAAAACGAAAGAACAAAACAGGCTCGAATGAGATGACGTATGAAAGGGAGAAAAATGATAAAACCGGACAACTCCTTTGTCTAGAAGAAATGCCTTTACTTTTCACTTGAAGGCTTTTCAAATTACCTTCTCAGAAGGTATTTAATCCATGTTTAATGCAGTGAAACAGACAAAAGAGGTTCTACTGTCTCAAATATCTCTCTCTCTCTCTCTCTCTCTCTCTCTCCCTCTCCCTCTCCTTCTCCCTCTCTCCCTCTCCCTCTCCCTCTGCTTAAACCCATTTCTTTGATCATTCATTTATATACTTTGGTATATGAGACCTTATCCTGGTGAGTTCATATATGGGAAAGCCTTTGGTCCATAGGACAGGTCTCTGAGAGATGTGTGAACCATCCCAATCCACTTAGATGAATTGAAGCAGGTTTCCTAGATCTAGCTATCCAATTGCATTATGTATTGAAACACTGCTTCACACTTTTATGTTATTGATGGGACCCATGCTGAATCCTATTGAGACAATATTATGATTTTTACTTCTCTTCACTGTGCTCAACTTTTAAGTTCAGAGTGGTACCAACAGGTGAGATTTATTTGGCTACTTTATAATAGACCTGTACAATTAATCATGCAAGATAAAACATTAACCTTAGGCTTAAAAGAACACTTTTTTTTACATTACCGAGAAAAAAGTATAATGAGACTTAATAATCCTTGAGTGCATCTTACGCAGAGAATTAAGACTTCTCCAGAGTCTTAGACTAATTGTGTTGGCTCTGGAATGTGCTGGCATCTGTCTGTGCTAGGTACTGTGTACACGGTGATAGAAAAACATACATGGTCCCTACCTTCATGCATCTTGCAATCTAGTGAAAGAAGAAATGACGCTGAAAAAAACTAAAAATAACTAATAATTACCCATCATAATATGTAAGATGAAGGTAATAAACAGGGTACAGAATTACTTAAATTATTTCAGTTCTCTCTGAAGAAGTGAAGGAATTAACAAAAAAAGCGGGCATTATGCTTCTGTACGTGGAAAGAAGGGACTAATTATGCAAAGTGCCAGGAAAGAGCACTTTGGTTGGGGGAAACAACAGGTACAAAGACCTTTCAGCAAACAATCAGGTTCTCATTATAAACTTTTGAACAATAATAGATACAGAGGCAGAGCTGCCTCAAACAGATTGTCAAACTGCAGCGGGAAGGCCGGGGAGGGTTGGGGGGCAGGAGGGAGGGGGGTAAGAGATCAACCGAAGGACTTGTATGCATGCATATATGCATAACCAATGGACATAAGACACTGGGGGGTAGGGGAGGCCAGGGGATGGTCAAGGGCGGGGAAAAAAATGACACATATGTAATACCCTTTGTAATACTTTAAGCAATAAAAAAACAAACAAACAAACAAACAATCAGGTTCTTTGAGAGGAGCTTAAAGGAGGTCCATGTGGCTGGAATGGAGGGAGAAGTGGAGAATGGCCCACGATGAGGCTGAAGAGGTTGGTGAGGGCCAGCTCACACATGGCTTGGGTATTACCATTTTATTCAAAGTGTAATGAAAAACTACCTGAGGGTTCTAAGAAGAAATCAGGCATAATTTCATTTTAAAATGGATTTTTATGGCTTTGTGTAACAGTTAAAAGCTATTGCTGATGTAGGAGCACAGTACAAGTTTTTGTAGTGTTGCAGGTGAGATTGGGGTGTGAAAAGGAAGATAGAAGTGGGCAGATTTGAGACTTTATTTTGGTGATAAATCAGAGAGGACTTGATAATTGATAAGGCATCATAAATTAGGTGGTCAAAGTTACTTCAGTCAATAACTTTGGAAAAATAAAGTTGGAAAATAAATAGTTCATTCTTTTCAAGAAGCTGTGTGCCCAGCACTGAGCTAGGCCCTTTGAATGATATAAAAGAGGTAGATGAAGCAGTCTTTACACATTAACATTCACACTGTAGTGTCAACAAGACATGACAATTGCAATAACTTGAGTACATAAAGTCATATACTAATGCTCTATTTGAGGCTGAGGGTATAAGTGTGAAAATAATTCTCAAAACAAAGATACTGCCTGGCTGGCATGGCTCAGTGGTTGATTGTCAACCTATGAACCAAGAGGTCATGGCTCGATTCCATGTCAGGGCACATGCCCAGGTTGTGGGCTTGATCTCCAATGGAGGGCATGCAGGAGGCAGCCAATGGATGATTCTCTGTCATCATTGATGTTTCTATCTCTCTCTCTCTCTCTCTCTCTCTCTCCCTTCTTCTCTGAAATCAATAAATATATATATATTTAAAAACACACAAAGATACTATTGGGTTGATTAGAAGAAAATACAAGACTCAGATGGACAGCCAGGAAAAGTTGGAGACACTCACAATATGAGCAACTCGGCACCACAGAATCTGTCTGGAGAGGTGCATGTGAGGTGGACAGAAAGGCAGCTGGCTCAACTATAGTGTTGTTGGATGGAGATTAGTGGAGGGTTAATAGAAACTGGTATCAGTAACATCAGAGCTTTTAGTGTTGAATAATTTACAAAGTGCTTTCCTTTTACCTGTATTTATTTCATTCAAGTCCTCACGAAGAAATAGGTAAGTCAACAAGATTATTCCTTTATTTTATAGACTAGAAATGGAGTATTTAGATGATGAGGTGTTTCACCCAAGTTTACATGACCAGAGGTTGAATTAGAACTGAAACACAAATCTTCTCATTTTCTTAGCTCTTCTCTTTTCACTACAAAACTTTGTGGCAGAATCAAGATTAGTAGTTTAGGCGTGTATTATTTTTTGGATGAGGAGGAATATGAATAATATTTTAGAAAAGGTACTATAATGAATTGATTTGATTTAAAATTGAAAGCCATGTGAAGGTTGAGTATGAGAGGGATTGATCATATTTACTTTCAGGGCCACAAGGAACATGTCATTCTCCCATACTCCACCCCACCCAGCACTACTTGAATACCAGAAAGCTCAAGGCCAGCATTTCTAAGTTAAGAGGACTTTAACACTGACCCTCATTCTGACCTGGTCATCTAAGTTATTTATGAAACCACTACTAAGAAAATAAACCTGTCATGGAGATTTCCTTCTGAATTAACTGCACTTTATCCTTCTGATAAAGCAAACAAACAAAAAAGCACCTGACTGTTATGTTCAGCTCCAATAGATTTTACCAGAATAACTGAATGGCCAAAATATGATTTTCATATGACTTCCTGATTATCTCAATTCTCTTATCTCATTTTGACTACATGGCAGTTTTCATGAAGATTCTGAGAGCATTTGCAGATATAAGTCTTTTCAAGAAGGTGGTTACAACCAAACTTAAGAGTGAAACTGTATGTTACATGGTGACCAGGTCTCCATTAGATTTGAATCTCTGCACTTTCTCTATGGAGTCTTAGTGTATGGGTATCACAATTTCTTTGAATTCTGAATTTCTTAATTGGACACAATACTCTATTAAAAATAGTATTGTTTTTGTGTAACTCATATGTGTGCATGTATGTTGTGTGCTCATATATACAAGATTGATGCTTGCTTATTTTAAAGTAAACAAACATTTATTAAATAATCACTAGGAGCAAACCCTATAACCAAAGACACAGAAAATTAACCCAGCACACAATGTAATGAGTATAGTAAGCATGAAAGATAGAGAGCTATGGAAAGTTGAAGAGGTGAGGAGATCCCTGTGGCTCAAAGAGAATAGTTTAAACATTCAAACAGAAGAATGGGTAAGATTTTGTCAGGCAGAGATGGAGGTAGTACATACCCAGCAGGAAACAATGAAGACTAAGGCACATGCATGAGAAAGGGATAAATGTTTTCAGAAAACCAGGAATAATCAAAGGCTATGAATTCCTTGAGTATAGGTTTGATGGTGGAAGGAAATGTTGGAAAATTATTTAGGTCAGATTAAAAAGAGTAAAGTTAATTTGGTAGGTGATATGGAACCATTGAAATATGTAGAATAGCTGAGTGACAAAAATCACAGTGGCTTTAATATATAGATGGGAGTAGAGCAGAGAAAATCAATTGCTATAGGATTAACTGAGAGAACTGGAAGAATTAAAGTTAGCAATAACCAGGCCTGATCAAGAATAATGGCAGCCAAGAGCGAAGAGGGATGGGTGTGATGGATATTTTTAGTGACAGTGATGCATAGCTGACTCATGGTCAGCTATGGTTATTTCTGCCCTAAGTACATTTAGTCAGGCATTTTTACCTTTTATCAGTGCAGTGTGTTTTCCCCTCGAGTGTACTTTTCTAATCTGGCTGCCATCCTAGGTGACATAAAAGTCGTGAGAAGCAGAGGCAGAGCAACTTCAGTATTTTCCTCTGCTCACTGGACTAATTTATGCTATATTGCTTCCTCCTTGACTTGTGAGAACCTTCTGATGATGGGGAAAGGGTCAGTCTTAACCAGTAAAGGGCTATCCTTTAGTTAAGATTATATAAACAGAAAGGATTAATTTGTATAGAAAGTAAGGCCCCGAGGTCAGGACAAGAAATTCTGATGGACATCATAAGGTTAGAGAAAGATTCAGAAATAAATTCCAAGCCTATGCCTTCCGCTCTTTTGCAAGTCTTGTGTCTCTAAACCTATTTCAAGGCCCAGCACACCCTTTTCCAGGATCTTCATGAGCTGTTTAGACCAATACTTGGTGGCTCAGCATCAGGTCAACAGTCACCCAGGACTGACCCAAGCTCAGCTTGGTAATATGCTCCTACTTTGATCTTTGTTTTCAAGGCTCTAGTAACCTTTCTGGTATCACCTTCCCCCTTGGCCTTGACTCTGCCTTATTCTTTCTTGTCTGTTCTCCAGAGTCCCTGGCTTTGAATGTAAGTCTAGTATTCTGACTTATCACTTGATGAGTAACACACCTGGATAGCTGGTATCACCCACCCTGCTTTTCCTGAAACTTCTTTTTCCACCTGCTTAAGATGCCCTGCTATCACCCTTTCATCCTGCTTCTCCTGTTGCTAAAATTATCAATGAAAATTCCATATTCTTATCTAATGAACAAAATGAACTAACAAACAAAATAAGACAGACTCATAGATAGAGAGTAGTCTGACAGCTGGGGGAGGGTGTGGAAGGATTGAGTAAGAAAGAGAAAACACACAAAAAAATCAAGGACACACAACACTGTGGTAATTGCTGAAGAGGTAGGGGGAGGTGGTGGAGGGGATAAGGATGATAAATAGTGATGGACAGAGACTTGACTAGAGGTGGTGAACACACAAGACAGTATACAGATGATGTTTTGTAAAATTTTGCACCTGAAACATGTATAATTTTGTTAACAATTGTCACCCAATAATTCAATAAAAAGGAGAAAAAATGAAAATGCCACATGGGAGTTTCCAGTTTTAGCTCCTCTGTCACTGTGCCTACAGAGGGTGTTTTTTTTTTGTTTTGTTTGTTTGTTTTTAAATCAAATCTGAGAAACTCAAAAGACACCTCGGATGTTACTAGCTTTCCCTGATGTTTCCTGAGTTGACACAAAGAAAATAAAGTTTTAAGAAGTCAGGCCCAAATGAGAAGCCATGGAGGTGAGGCAGTGCTATGTGAGAGAGAGGAAATATGCAAACTTTTCTGATTTCACAATTTGCTAGTATTTCTTTTTCTTTCCTTTTTTGGTGCATTTTTCTTAGCATGGTAAGGTCAACCTTTCATTACTTCTGTAGATATGAATAAATTCCAGATAATTTTTGTGGTTTTCCTTTTACTTTATTAAAAATAAAATAGGGGTATATTTTAGAGTGATATGATTTGCAGTTCAATACTCAGTCTGATCAATGTATTTTCTTGACTTAGGACTGACTGAAAAAAAGATTATCTTTTACTAAAATGGTAAGAGGCATGCAGAGAGATGGAGGACACTGTTTATGTGGATGTGATGTGATTATCATGAATCCCTACATATTCAACTTGACCTTGATCAGATATGTAAGAGTGTTTTCATCATTTATGCTAGTTTTGCAGATTGTATGCACTATATATAGAGGTAATGACTCTGTGGTGTGTGTGTGTGTGTGTGTGTGTGTGTGTGTGCGCGTGTGTGTTTACTAGTGTTATTTTTTAAAAATCTTTATTGTTCAGATTATTACAGTTGTTCCTCTTTTTTCCCCCCATAGCTCCCCTCCACCTGGTTCCCACCGCACCCTCTGCCCTTACCTCCCGCACAACTGTCCTCATCCATAGGTGTACGATTTTTGTCCAGTCTCTTCCTGCACCCCCCATACCCCTTTCCCCCCGAGAATTGTCAGTCCACTCCCTTTCTATGCCC
>NW_005361873.1:1377204-1379456 GCF_000412655.1 Myotis brandtii | reverse complement strand
CCTTGTTTGGGGTTTGGAGGTGCCCAGATGAGGCCCAGCTGTGAAGCAAAGCAAGCTGCTGTGGGGCCTTGGGCCTTCTTTTGGATTTTCTGGGTCTCTCTGACCCAGCTGCAGTTTGTTAGGTAATTGTAGATCCAAAAAGGGCCAAGTCATTCATATGCAAAAACCTCTGCCACAGCTTGGGTGGGGCTGGGTCTCAGGGAATCAACAGGGCAGAGCAAACAGCTTTGGCTGATCCTCAGTCCTGCCCTAAGTGGTCCTGGGTCTCAGTGTCCCGTGGTAATCGCTGTAAGCACCTCTGAGAGAAAGCCGCCCTCCAGTTCTGACCGATGCCAGACAGTCCAGTTTCTCCCCGTATGAGTCTGGGTCCCCAGAGACTCACCCGGAACTGGAGTCCAGGGCCATCGGGAGCTTGTGACTCCTTCCCGACTGAAAAAGACAACCGTGGGGAGACCAAGATGGCGGCATAGGTAAACACTGCAGACTGCTGCCGCAAACAACCACTTCAAAAATACAACTAAAAGACGGAACGGACATCACCCAGAACCACAGGAAGGCTGGCTGAGGAGAGACTCTTCAACTAGAAGGAAAAATAACAGCACACCGAGGCTCAGAGGAGGCGCAGTGTGGAAAAAACTCAGGTGCGGAGGTGCGCGCGCAAAGCGGGCTGGTGGCTGAGAGCGCGGTTGTCGTTTTCGGTCAGGGGGGAGTCTCAGACTCTGAGCTCCAGATACGGGCGAATCGCTGGGGACTCGGACCCAAACGGGAGAAGCGGGAGTGTCTGGCATCAGTTGGAAGGCAGCTTTCCCTCCGAGGTTTGCAGCGGTTCCGGGGGTTCTGAGAAGCAGAGCCTCTGGGAACAGGACTGAGGGCACCATAACGGCTCCCTCCGCCCGCCCTGTTGAGCCCGCCCCGCCCAAGCCCTGCGCAGAGCCATTTGCCGGATAGCCTCAGGCAAAGGCTAGATTAGCACCTCCCCAGAGGACAGAAGTTTTCCGCGGCAGACACAGCTGATTCACACAGCCAGTCGGCCTGGTGGTCAAATCCCTCTAGTATTAACTACAACAATCAAGGCTCAACTAGAACAAGACTGCGCACAAAGACCACTAGGGGGTGCACCAAGAAAGCATAAAAAATGCGGAGACAAAAAAACATGACAGAAATGGAGGATATAGAGCTAAAAATCGCAATTTTGAGGGCTTGCAAAAATGTGCTAGAAGCTGTCAATAAACTTGAGGAGAGAGTCACGAAAACTAATGAGACCCTCGATGCTATGATAAAGAACCAACTAGAAATTAAGCATACACGGACTGAAATAAAGAATATTATACAGACACCCAATAGCAGACCAGAGGAGCGCAAGAATCAAGCCAAAGATTTGAAATGCGAAGAAGCAAAAAACACCCAACCGGAAAAGCAAAATGAAAAAAGAATCCGAAAATACGAAGATAGTGTAAGGAGCCTCTGGGACAGCTTCAAGCGTACAAACATCAGAATAATTGGGGTGCCAGAAGATGAGAGACAGCAAGATATTGAAAACCTATTTGAAGAAATAATGGCAGAAAACTTCCCCCACCTGGTGAAAGAAATGGACTTACAGGTCCAAGAAGCGCAGAGAACCCCAAACAAAAGGAATCCAAAGAGGACCACACCAAGACACATCATAATTAAAATGCCAAGAGCAAAAGACAAAGAGAGAATCTTAAAAGCAGCAAGAGAAAGAGACTCAATTACCTACAAGGGAATACCCATACGACTGTCAGCTGATTTCTCAACAGAAACTTTGCAGGCCAGAAGGGAATGGCAAGAAATATTCAAAGTGATGAATACCAAGAACCTACAACCAAGATTACTTTATCCAGCAAAGCTATCATTCAGAATTGAAGGTCAGATAAAGAGCTTCACAGATAAGGAAAAGCTAAAGGAGTTCATCACCACTAAACCAGTATTATACGAAATGCTGAAAGGTATCCTTTAAGAAGAGGAAGAAGAAAAAGGTAAAGATACAAATTGTGAACAACAAACATGCATCTATCAACAAGTGAATCTAAGAACCAAGTGAATAAATAATCTGATGTACAGAATGAACTGGTGATTATAATGAATCAGGGACATAGAAAGGGAATGGACTGACTATTCTTGGGGGGGAAAGGGAAATGGGAGATGCAGGAAGAGACTGGACAAAAATCGTGCACCTATGGATGAGGACAGAGGGTGGGGTGGGAACTGGGAGGAGGGGAGTTATGGAGGGG
>NW_005361873.1:1376043-1377121 GCF_000412655.1 Myotis brandtii | reverse complement strand
GCCTCTGTACCTCTGCACTTTACTTCCGCACCTCCTCTGAGTCTCAGTGTGCTTTTCTCTTTCCTTCTAATTGTAGACTTTCCACTCAGCCAGCCTTCCTGTGGTTCTGGATGATGTCCGTTTTGTCTTTTAGTTGCATTTTTGAAGTGGTTGTGCGAGGCAGCAATTTCAGTTGTTTACCTATGCTGCCATCTTGGTTTCTCTCACTAGTGTTATTTTTAAGGAAAAATATTTATTTGGAGCAGATTAGTCAATGTTAGCTGCTAGCCTCGTCCTTTAAATGGAGGAAGAAACCCCTCATCCCTCAGATACCCTTCTAGTTGGATATTTCAAATATCTCCAAAAGCTGTCTAGGTGAAGATGTATGCAAATACCTGCTCTTTTTTTTCCTCTTTGAGGAATATAGCAACCAACCATGTTTCAATTGTGGGAAGCAGGAAGCACTTTTATGTAGCTAGAAAATAACACATTGCAAGAAAACCAGATATTATTGAAACTAAAAAATGCAAATCTTAAAACACTATTCTATAGACTAGGAAATATTTATTTAGGACAATACTTGAGAGGGGAAAAATTCTTGATCTGTAAAAGGCAAAGTTGTTAATATTGACAGTAGTAATGATTACTTTAACAATAACGGTGTTTCCCCCCCTCCCAGGTTATTATATTTTTAACAGATCTTAAAATGTTAGCATTCTTGTTATAGATATTAATATTAACATCATGATAACCATTAAAATCATGTATTATACTCATATTCCAAAATTAAGAAGAAATTCAACAAATGTTTATTGAGCAGCTACAACACATTAGGTATGATATTATGCTGAACAGGGTAAGTCCTCTTTCCTCATGAATTTCCGTGCAATGACACAAACCACTCTGGTACTTGTGGTCATTACTTATCCTATCTAATAATAAACAAAGATTGAAATTAACCGTAACTTCGTTACGCTTCCCATTGGCTAATCAGCGAGATATGCAAATTAACTGCCAACAAAGATGGCGGCCGGCAGCCACGCAGCTGAAGCGAGCAGGAGGCTTGCTTGCTCCAGTGATGGAGGAAGCCAAGGTTCCC
>NW_005361873.1:1371806-1375029 GCF_000412655.1 Myotis brandtii | reverse complement strand
GAGTGCACAAATTTTTGGGCACCGGGCCTCTAGTAATGGAATAATGTTAAAAAAACTTAATTTATTAATTTAGTAAGCAAATGATTATTGACAACTTATTATGCAGGTAGTATGCTGAGGAAACAGCATGAACAAAATGAATGGAATTTCTGCTCTCTGGCTGCCTATTAGTAGATAGAGAGAAGTAAATAAACTTAAAATACATTGTTGTGTTACACGAAGAATTACCTATGGTATGGAGAAAATGTGAGGGGAATCTAACTATGCCTTTAGGAGTCAGCAAAGTTTTTCCAGAAGGAGAAATGTCCAAAACATACAGGAATTAGATAGAGCTTCAGACACACAATAGCTTGTTTAAAGGCCTGAAAGCTAGATAATTGAAAGAAATGCAGAATGAGAGGCACAGAGAAATGTCCAGGGAGGAGGCTAGGAGTGAACTGTGAGGCAGAAGTCAGATTATTAGGGCTTTGCACGCCATTCTGAGGCATTGGACTTGATCCTACACGTAATAGAAAACAATTGAAACATGGAAGAGAAGTGATTAGGAACAGGTCTGTGTAAAGAATATGCTTACACTACCACTCCATCTCTGAAGGCTTTGCAACCTCAAAGTATGGTTTTTATGTATGTTTTAATTTGGCATGGGATTCAGGCTCAGATGTTTCAACTTATCTGAAGTCAAATGTCAATTTAAAATTACTGTTTACAGAGTCAACTGCCCTTTTAGTTTGGATGTTTTTTCTTGCTGCTTTGTCCTAGTAAGCACCATAATCTTGGGTCTCTATTTAGATGTCCCATAGTGGATATTCTCCTCATTTAGAATGTATCCAAGTAGGTCCTCATGATCTCACAAAAGACAAATATTTGGAATGCTTGCTGCTATCATAAAATACATTCCAGAAATCCACAATTTCTGCCCCAAAATATTCTTTAATTTCTCCTGGGTTAGACCCTCATCTAAATACTCACACATCTTTAACACCTGCTATTTCCACTTTAACTGAGAAGGTAGGCCCCAGATTTTATTTGTCTGCAGTCAGCTGTGGCTGTGGAGGGAAGGGTGAGGCACTCATTCCCTGGCAGGGAGCACAGGGATCTTTCCAGGACCAAAATCCTGAAAGGGCAAAATTGGGAAGTTGCAAAAGTGAGGAAATCTCATCATTAAGCTTTCATTTTTTTTCGAGGGAGTTAGAATCCCATGTCTGTTCCACACATGTATACAACAGGTCCTCAATTGAATGTCATGGGTTCATTCAACATTGTTTTGTTATAATGTTGAGATGCCTTAGGAATTTAACTCTTGTTTATATCAATTAGCCTGTGGTAAAATTGGTTTCGTTAAATGTTGTTTCACTTAAAGTCGCAGAACCTATGCACGTTTTTAAGTGAGGACTTATAATATTGGGGATTCAGCTTTGCTTTGGATTTCTTGATTAAGGTGATTTACTGCAGAGCCTCTGTGGTAAGAGAGTATTTCCGGTATTCCTGAAATAGGACATGAATTCTATGTTCACATACAATAAAATCTTGTCTTGAGTGTGTTTGATGAATCACTGGACTTTTAGTAGGTGATTTTGTGTGGAATGATGTTTTTATCTTCAGTGGTATTTTATATCTGCCTTCACAGGAAATCTTTTCATGTCAGAAAAATGTATCATGTGCAAACCAAGATTTTTTACTAATCTGCCCTCCCCTTATTTCTTTCATTCTTCACAATGACCTATAGGCAACCAAACTCATGGTTTTAAAGAATAAATATAACTTTCTCAGGGGTTATATTGCTGACCTAGTACAGATAATACATATAATCATTAAAAAAACTGAAGCTTGAATTACAGAACAAATGACAAAAAGAGACACAGTAATAAAAAGAAGCTACTCCCATCTCAATCTACATTGCCAAGGCTGAGACTATACTTGTGCATTGGTAATTGTTTAGTTTGTATAACATAATATTTTTCCTTTAAATTCCCACTCATATTAAAAAATGTTAGAATTTAAAATTAAGCAATAAATGGATTTTTTATTGAATGACTACTCTGAGCTTAGCAGTCATTAGTATAGCCATTGATTGACAGCTGTTTTTAATCCAATAAATTCCTCGGAAGAGCTCACAGTTTAGAAGGATTACAAGTTATACATACATAAAATCCCTGAAAAATAATTATTAAGACCATAGCTGCAGTATAAAAATACATGAGCTATCTGCTAAATATCAAGATCATTTGCAAAGGAAATTAATGTTTAAATGGTAACTATAGATTCTCTCCACTACTATATGAATATGTCATTTCTATGTACACACAATGCCCTTTGATTTTGGCAGAGAAGTATAGATTATCTGAGTTTGATCAATAGTTAAGAGGCATTTAAATCTCTATATACCCTATGGATGGCTCTAAATCTATCTTTGTGGGTTATAAACAGCAATGTGCTGGTAAATATATATAAACTTGCTCTCCAACAAAGAAGAGAGAGGGGAGGGGAAAGAAAGAGAAAGAAAGAAAGAAAGAAAGAAAGAAAGAAAGAAAGAAAGAAAGAAAGAAAATAAAAGAACGAGAAAGAAAGAGTACTGATTGGTAGTATTTGCCAATTTCTGTACTATAAATACTTCTAACATGGCATTTTTTGAGCTATTGATGAGACACAATTTGTAGAGTTGAAAAAGAGATGCATACTATTGACTTTTGCAATAGTACAACTGAGCTCCAGCACACCACTTCTCATGTGTCCAAGTTGGAAGTGTTGGATTTTGTACAAATAAATATATTTGATATAATTTTAGTTCTCTCTCTCTCTCTCTCTCTCTCTTTCTCCCCCCACCATACTTAAAATTAAATAAACATACATACTAGGTGTACCAATTAATAATGCGGATTTTTTTCAATAGATGGAGTTACACATATGTTGATATATATGCGATTTGATATGTATGCTATTTTGTTGTATTGACAACAAGCTTCAAAACTTCATATGTTGAATTTTCTGAAGGTGTTAACACCATAGATATTTTTACGCTTAAAAATGTTGAATTTCGTGCAAAAAAAAAAAAGAGCATTTGTGGGAGGTTTTAATTCATTACTTTATTTTGAAGAAAAGTGCTGCTGAAAGCTTCGGGAAACTTATGGTGAACATGCTCCACCTCAAGATACTTGTGAACACTGGTTTAAACGCTTTAAAATTGATGATTTCGATGTGAAAGACAAAGAATGTCCAGGTCAAC